>NW_010115324.1:27548-92181 GCF_000699245.1 Pterocles gutturalis | reverse complement strand
ATGACTATCCTCTTCACAGTTGTCAACTATACTGTCCACAGATCTTAGTGATGAGAATCTCACAGTATTACATAATAGATTTAACAAACTTTACTGAATGAACCATATACCCAGACTCGAGAATATCCAAAAGTATCCTCCCCTAACACTTTCCAAATACCAACTTTTAACAATGACCTTAAGTCTTCTTTAAGTTGTTCATAATCATGCAGCTCTGAATGAAGCTTTGCATGCATTCAGAAAGTTTTATGAGCAAAAATGAAGGAATTAAAGAGTCTTAACATTTTCCCGTCTGTTGTCATAACAACAGCATCTCTGAAATGTTTTCATTTATTAGTCATCTAGTCTGAGATCCCCTGAAAATATTTCTCTGGTGTTATTCTAAACTGGCTTTAATCAGAAAAATATAGTATTTTTAGTGAGGCTTTTTGCCTCAGATGAGAACAGGTGAGGTCCACAGTTTCTTAAATGATAGACTGAATTACCACCAGCCTTGTTGACACTTTAAGCTCACTAATGTGAACACACTGTTCTCAAAAATTATTTCCTAACTATATATTATCAAAAAATCTAGCATCCATGAAGGTGCAAGCAATGCTTTCCCAGTCAATGTTAACATCAACAGACCAGCTCCAGTATTTGCCAGGACTAACACAGTGACTTTAAAGTATTCTGTTTCGGTAACTACTAAAAGAGAGAAAGAGAGAAGGGATGGCAGAAAATTTTGGTTATGCACCCTGAGGGAGTTTCACTGCTTCATATTCCTGCAGCCTTGTACACTCTTCAGATTCCTGTTTCTGTGCACCAAAATGGAGGACACAACTGTAGGACAACTGTTTCTGTCTCGAACTGCCTGAACAGTTTGGCCACTGACTGACAGCTAATAAGGATTTAAGCTTCCAGAGCATAATCATGATCCAGTTACCAGCTTTCACAGGACAGAGCTGTTGCTCTAAATGGCTGGGGGACTTCAGCAGAAATTCCAGAAATGTGGCCTTTTCTTTTTGCCAGACTCGCTCATTATCCCCAAACTGCGTCACATTTTGATTTTCCAGCTGTTTAGGAGCATAGAACCATCCATTAGAAACACCATTTCACTGCAGGTGGAGCTGCTCACTAAATGAAACACTGAGTGCCATAACAGCATTCTGTATTCCTGGTTTCATCTTAATCAAAGCATAACCAGGCACTGGCAAGGGGATAGCTGTTTTCTTGGAATTCACATTTGAGAGAATTTAGTTTAAAAAGAAAAAAAAAAAAAGAAAAAATGAGAAAAAATTGTGAGACAAATTTAAAAAATACTGTGGTGACTGAATCCTGTGTTGTCCTATTTCCTCAAGTACTCTGCTGCCATCCCACAGCACACAGTAAACAGGTCATAAAACTGAAGTGCTAGACAGTTATCTAAGGAGCACTGGCATCTACATACTGGATGCCAAGACTTTTGATAGTTCAACTTCTCATTGTTACATGAAGTACTGGTAAAAGGAATTGCATATATGCCATAGCAATGTGTATATGCATATGTCATCAGATACTCAATCTCTGAAATTTTCTAGTGCAGGCACATCATTAGGAAAATATTTTTTACCCAGCACTTGAAGTCCTGCGGGGGCTTACAAGAAAGGTTAAAGCAATTCTGCAACTAGCTTGTTCAACTGACTAAAATGCAAAAAAAATGCAAAACAAATGCCAAGGATCCCTTTCTCTTAATAGCATAATGTGAACCTGTCACTATAGGCATATAAATATTAAAATAAAGTCTGATAAATCAATAAGCATACATTGCTTCTTAACCACTCTCTGAAAAATGAACACATGTCGAAGTGAAGGAGAAACACAGAAGTGGAATCTATAGTCACCTTATATTTTATTAATGATGCAGTCAGCTTAACCATTCAAGACACAATAACAGCTGGTCTTCCTAGCATATTATAGCCTCCTAGGAAAGAAGTAAGCGTTAGCGTTTCTGCCGATTACACTAAGCAGCTACTGACTGCATGTTTTGTATCGATGTGGTTTTGTCGAAGGGTGAGTGGGTGCTCTGAGATTGTCAAAGAATTGCTTGAAACTGGTGGAACTGTAATAAATAAGGAAAACATACGTATCCCACACGCCCATCATTCCTATACAATGTGTGACATGTTATCCTTTGTTTTTGGTAAGAGCCCGGTCAGAATTTCCAAGGCAGGTGCTCCGTATAAACTCAGAAATCATACGAGGTTAAATTGCTACAAATTTCCCATTTATATGTTTAAAATATGTATATTGGAATCAGTAAAGAATGAATAAGGGAATTCTGAACACAAGTAGCTTTAAGTACTTCCAGAACTACTGTTCTATCTTCTGTCCCTACATGAAAAACAAAAAAAAATCACATACAAACAGATTGTTTTAGCTAAGAACACTGGGGACATAATTTTCTTCTGATGCACATGGGTTATAATGTGCCTATACAGGGTCCATTGATTCTTTGAATCATCAAAACTCTTTCCTGAAGCAACAGATAATTCTGGCTACTGTATGCATAATCCTATCTGGATAATTCCCCAATTACATCTAAGTAATAATATACACATGAGGTATATGTCTATACATCATCACACAAAGAAGTAAAACTTATTGGGGGAAGTTTCATGTTATTGTAGCTCGTGGGAATTTCAGCTAGCTTGTTCTACCATCTAGAAACACACAAGATCACATAACAGTATTTTGAGTAGCCCTTTAGTCATTCAAATATGCATAAAAATTCAATTTCCATTGCAGATAAGGGACAGGCACATAACATCTTTGCATCTTTTACAAGTCAAAGTCTCTCTCAGCCGTTTAATGTAAAGAAGGAGATTGTGGGCACACTGTGGGTTGTATAACAGGACTAGCCAGCTGGTATGCAACTTATCATTTGGCCAGCTTATCATGCAGGAAGGTATGTGCACCCAAGTTTGTCTTGGAGGTAAGCTGAAATCAGCCATAAATCAAGATTCCATGCCCTAGTCCTACAACCTCTCCTCACAGATCAAAACAATGGCACACAGGCTTTACTAGGTTGCTCAGGATTTTGATTCCTCAATTGTAAAGGTTAACATGGAACCTGAACCTTTGTCTTCTTGACATTTCTGTTAAGTGGAAAAAAAAAAAATCCAGTATTACACATTTATGGTCACTTTGAGGACATGTAGTAGATCTGCCATTTGCAACTCTGGCAAAAGAGCAATGCTGATTCAACAGGAACAACATTAAATGCAAATTTTGTTGCTGTGAACCCAATGAAATTGGTTGTATTTTTTTTCCCTGACATGAGCCCAAATGCCAACCTATTTAATGCTTTGCTCACAGAGTTAAGAGAAATCTTTTACTTTCTGAGAAGTGTCTCTTTTTTCCTGCCAGAACAAAATGTTCAAATGAAAACACTCTTAATAGCTTAGCAGAAATTTTGATGACAGAAGGTCCATGGTAGCTAAACCAGGATTGAAAGCCTGTTACAAAGGCTTGGGTGGTTTTCACTTTGTTAGAGTAAATCTATTTTAAAGGAATTTAGAATAGAAGCTGTTTGAAAGATGCTTCTCACTTTCCAGAAAACTGGTCAGATTTCATACTTTCCATCAAACCTGTCACATTGTGAGGTGAATCATAGGTACCACATTGGATTGCTTTAGTCATATCGTATGATTTATTGTGATATGACAACACGTGACAAATGAAGCTAACAGCACCTGACATGCCAGATCACCTCTATCCTGTTGCATTTCAGAGATTTTATTTTAGTTTTCACTCCTACACTGTACATGGGATCATGATTTAGTCCTAGGCTTGCAGGTTGGAAGGACCTCAGAAGCTCTCTGGTCCACGCTTCTTCTCAGAAGAAGGTGAACTACAAGGTCAGACAACTTTGCTCAGGGCTTTATGCAGTCAGGTCTTGAAAACTTGCAAGGACAGGGACTGTACAACCGCCGTGGGCAACCTATTCCAGTGCTTGGCTCTTCACTGTGTGGAAAAAGGGCTTCTATGTATCCAACCTGAACCTTGCATTCAACTTATGCTCTTGTTTCCCATCCTCTCACCACATACCACCATGAAGAGCCTGGCTCCATCTTCTCCATGACCTCCCGTAGGTACCGGGCAGCTGCTATTTATGTATTCCCTCTCTCCCCAAAGTCTTCTCTGCCCCAGGCTGAGCAAAACAGATTCTCCCAACCTCTCCTCACTCCCCAGAGCTTTGAGGTCACTCTTGGTAAGCTCAACCTCTCCCCTGGCAGTATTACTGGTGCCTGCATGGCACAGAGTGAAGTTAACAGCCTGAGGGCTCCACAAGCCTCTGCATTCCCTCTGCAGAGTCCTCGGTGTGAGCCCCTGGCCAGTGAAAAACTTCTTAAGATGGCAGGGTCAGGTCTGCAGAGGACCTTACGTCCCCTGCAGGCCCACATCTCCCCACCCAACAACAGCCTGCAGTTTCCTCATGGTGTCAGTGCGGGGTTCAGACCTGGCCAGCTCTGCAGTCACAAGTCTGCCACCAGAAGTCACAGGCCTCCAGCCTTCCCTATAACAGGACCCTCCACATGCCCCCACACTGACCACAGCCTCCTGCTGATCCTCCATCTCTATGGATCAGCCTTTCCTCTCCACAGGGCCTCCATGGAGATCTCCATCTCCTCCAACAGCTGCTCCTTGCCTGGGCAGCTCTGTGGGCAGGCTGTCCACTTCCCGCCACCGCTGCCACCCACGGAACTGGTGCAGTGTTCAGCCTGGAGGTTTTAAACTGCTTTTTGTTATCTAGAAAGTTGTAAAAATAAAGAGCAGAATGAAGTGGCACATGCAGAAGTGATAAATGGTGGTCTCCAAGGAAGACCATCGATCACTCAGAGGAGCAACAGAAATAATAAATAATACACTGCGTGCCACATGTGAATAATTGAATACGTTGTAAATAATCACTGAAACTTTGTAAGGGTTTTTTGTACAATTGTTTCAACTTTTACTAGTAAAACTTGACCTTAATTTGTGTAAAGCACATGACAGAAGGAAAAGCACAACTCACAATGAAAGGGAAAAATATTCTGAAGAATTGAAATTTTTGATCAGTACAAAATTAAGTTGCTTTGAGCTTGGAGTGTATTCCTCAGTAGTCCTATAGAGGGTCAGTCAATAATTCTGTAAATTTTTTCCAAAATACTACATTTTTAAAAGTCCAGAAAACAATTAATTCCCTGAAACAAATCACAGCTCTGGTCTCTGGAGAAGTCTGATGCCCTGTTTTTTCCCCTATCTCATTGCATGCATGCACTAATACAGACACAGGTAAATAGAGTGGATGAAACAACGACACAACCATGATTTTACCCAGACCGAGAAAGAACTTGTGTAGTCTTTTAAGTTCAAGTGATATTCTTTAGCTGCCAGTCCTTCACTTGAAAAAATAAACTTCATAATACAAAAAAGATTTTAAAAAAAGAAAAAATCTAAATATTTTTGCTCCTTCTCAGGTTTTTCCTGTTTATTTGTACTTATCTCACTTCAGCTAATACAAAGCGACAAACATCTGTATTCAGGCTTCACATACCTTTCAGAAAGGGTGGTTCTAGTCTGCATCCATTTATCATTAGACTACCATGCATCAGTTGCCAGAAAATATAACTTAATTTGATTATTAAGAGTTTCATAGATTCAAGTTTGCAAGGAACACATTGCTACAGAGATTTCAAAATGAAGGAGCATTTGTACCTTTGTGAAGCTACCATAGCCTTAGAGAGGCGTCTGCCATTGGAGTTACCAGTACACAATTCCACACACTTAGAATCAGATCTAGGACCAGGTCGCAAATCTGCACACCTGAAGTTTTGTAATGAAGTCTTTTTTTTTCTTAAAAATAATACAGCTATGAAGTTTAGATCTGTAGACAAGTTTTTTAGATGTGAGAAACATGAAATATTAGAACAACTCAGACAAAACTTTGGCAAATGACACATAAACTGTCAGGAAATAATTTTTAACATTGTTCTCATGTGACCATAACATTTAATGTTTTATAAACTACATTTTGGGACAGCAAGAAGATACAGTTGTACTGTACGAGGAACATAATAGTTAAAGGTTGTAGGAGTGTTTCAAGTAGTACTGTACAAAATGTAAATAAAATGACTGATGCACAGATTGTCTGTGACTTTGTTGTAGGTCTAAGTGAGGGACTATATGCTAGAACAAAACCAGAGAAAACTCCAGAGTATGAGCAGGCTGAGATGTCATCCTGCAAGGGAGAGAGAGCAACAGGAGAAAACTATAAATTACATCTGCTCGTGTTCTTACATTATCCTGGAGAAGTGGGCCACAATCTGTCTC
This sequence comes from Pterocles gutturalis, assembly GCF_000699245.1. Taxonomy (NCBI): domain Eukaryota; kingdom Metazoa; phylum Chordata; class Aves; order Pterocliformes; family Pteroclidae; genus Pterocles; species Pterocles gutturalis. The sequence goes on along the minus strand of NW_010115324.1, from coordinate 85,848 downwards.
AGAAAAGTAACTTTCTGTTTTTTACTTATTCAAGGGGTTCACTTGAAGGCAAGGGATGTGAAATTACAGGTACTCAGATTGCTTAGGTAGAAATCCAGATTTTTTTCTTCCATTTCTTTAGGGTTTTTTTGGTTTGTTTTTTTGATATAGCAACAATTATGGAGATTATAATAAAAATGAAGTTTACCTGGATAATTCAGATTTTTTCTGAAAATGAAAAGCACATGTTCTATCCCTGTAGGTCTCTGATATGTTTGTAGCTTTGGGCACTTAACAAATCAGTCATATTAATCATATGACTCTCCAGAGACTTGTTTTTTCCATGAATTAAAAAGGGAGTGTAAAGTAACATGATTTGTATTTTAAGAAATGGCTTCACTGAGTGAGATAATCACCTGCTTTAAATGGGACTGGGAAGAAAATGTGATCTCGCTGTGGATGAGTATCAAATCCTGAAGAACATCTTGAAAAAGCTAAAAATTGACAGTAAGTAAAATAAACTTATTAAAATGGCAGTTGTAAATAATGCAGATATGAATTCTACCTTTGCTGGGATGAAAGAGATGTTAGAGATGTTGGGAAGAAGAATCTCTAAAGCTAGTGTTTTGGCTAGTCCGTCACTTTTCCCAAATGATCCTAGGCCTCCTGTGAATTTTGTAAAGTGAGGGAAAATTAATACTGTCAGTAAGATCCTTTAGATGCAAGAGAAATGAGGAGGGGTTTTAAACCACAGACCCCTGTGAGGATAACCTTTTAACAAAGTTTATCTATGTGACTCATCTATAAAATGTTTTCTTCCTGAATTTTTTAAAATAAATTTGTACTTATGATTTCCAAAGTGGTCAGCAGCTGTGTCTGCCTTAGCAGGTAACACAGACCAATAGGAAGAGATCAATAAAGCTAAATGGCTGAGGTCTGTACTCTGCACACCAGAGCTGTTTTATTTTGGATGTCATGCAATGAAGTGCATGCCCAATTGTAGCTGGAGTGCATTATATGGGCTCCCAGGTTGCATCTTCCAGTTTAATTTTCTCCCAAAGAGGTTCATTGCATGTGGTCCAAGATTGCTGTGAGACACAAGCCAAGGCTCAGCAGGGGAGAATGAGCAGGAGATGTGTTTCAGAAGAGCACTCCTGATCCAAGCCCAGACATTAGTACCAAACTTCCCAGGTGTGCCCTCATTATCTTTATTTCAGTGGCAAGTGATTAACTAATTTCATTACGCTGTTTGTAAGTAATTTGGACCTAGGGGAGGTAAAAGACTCCTAGTGTCAACATACAGAGTAATAATACTAAACAGCCTTCTTGCTTTCAGGGTACTTGTAGAACAGAATGGATTTTATAGATCTGAAGCACTTGAATTTTCTCTCCCACAATGGTGTCAAGTCTACATATACACCTGGAAATGCACATTCTTTAGCTATTTTAAGTTCCTAACACATCTGAAAATATACAAATACATGTAGAGTTTCATTACTCTTATACAGGCATCCTGCTGTGCCGTTTTTTAAGTTAACAGATGTACAGGTAAGAGGAGAGAGAGAAAAATATATGTTATCAATAGAATAGATATTCAAAGAGAGCTTTGCATTGTACTCAAAAGATATATATGATTGTGAACCCTAGTAAAGAGTAAAATAAAAACAACTAATGAAGCTTCTAGATTTGCAAAGTACATATCTGAAAAAATGAAGAACTAGTTAAAGGGAGATTGAAAATCTCAAACAGATAATGAAAAATATTGGAATGGAAAAAGGACAGATTACTACGAAATAAAAGAGGTGTGTCCTGGAAGTGGAAAGTGGAAGTCAAAAATGAAAGTAACTATAAAACAAGCTCAACTGGACCGTGTGAAAGAAGCTAAAAGAAAGTGTTTGGCCAATTTAGTAAAAAAAGAAAAAAAAAAAAAAAAGAACTGGGGCATATTTCAGGAAAGACAGCCTGGAGCCTGGAGCTAATTGAGGTTTATGACTTGAATCTAAATGAACACTTTGCGTCAGTTTTCCATAAGGATTATGGCATCCAATAGGTGCAATGGCAAATAGTTTGAGAATATTGAAAATGAAGTTACATCAACAGTGGGATCAAAACACAGAGGATTTTGTCTCCTGACTACATGACATAATCTCCATCCCAGGACATAAAAGAACCAAGTATAATTTTAAAACACATACTAAGGCTATTAATAAATATAACAAATCAGGAACTAGGCACAGAATTAATTAATAGCAAGCATAGTAATAATAGCTGAAAAAAGGAAATGTGGTTCAGGCAGCTGTGTGTCTCATAATGTGACCTTAGTAACAGGCAAGTCTCAGGTACATGGTGTGCAGAAGAATTAATTATCGCTGCAGAAGTAAATAGAAAAAAGGATTAAATATTACATTGGTTTTTCATTGCTACATCATGACAGACTAATCTGGCATCTCTGATAAACTAATCTGCTAAACTAAGTGCACAACTATTCTACCTGCTCTGGAGTTAAATACCTGTTGTGATATCATGTGGGAATTATTAACTGCTTATGGGAAGATGGAATTGCTAGAAGAGGATGATGGCATAGAGATGACAACCCTGTCACCATTAGGTTGGCAGGTTACTAATGGAGTTTCATGCAGACCAGTTTGGTGGCAGAGCCCTAAGAGCATCCTGCCTCCAGGAGGTCTGGCTGCCAGGGGTCAGGGACTGCTTAGAGAAAGCACATGTGAGGGCTGCCCCTTTTCCTTTGGTGACCCTGGGCAGCCCCACAATCACTGGACTGTGTCTGGTTGCCCTCACCAGACCTGCTTGCCTCAGCTGGGTATTGTGGCACTGGTTACCCCTGTGAGGAAGGCACTGCCTCTGCTGGCTGTGTTACCGGGCTTGGCTCTCAACTCACCTGCCCTTGCAGAGCAGTGAGTCCCCACTGCTCCCTGACCCCTGGCAACAATCCCCATGTTCCCAGAGTGCAGAGCCCTAATATCCTGATTATCTCCCCAGCCCTCATCTGGATGAGGAACTCCATGATCTTGTGAGCACTACAGCCAAACCTGACATCCAAACGAAATTCACCATTCATTTTTTCCCTGCCAGTGAGCACCCACTGGAATAATCCATCACCCATGCTGCTCCCTCTGGCATTTGCAATAGAAAATAATCACAAACACAGTTGAAAGCAATCATTTATGCAGGCTGGGTTATTACAGTGCACAAATTTGTCAAAGTAAAACCACTAAGTGTCTGAAAAGTATTTTTGCCTTGGTGTGTATTAAAACACTAAAAAAAGAGGGAGGTAAAACCACAAACAGACACATTATGAAAAATGGTAAGCTGCAGGATTCAGTAACCCACATATTGAGCTTTGAATCTGAGAGATTTCCCTGGGAATATAAATAAGGACTTGATATTAAAAATTTCACAAAATAAAACATCGATAAATCACACACATAGCTAGAGTTGTGCTTTAATTTAATTATTCTGGTAACTTTATTTTTTCTTAGTGCACCTACATATTCGATCTGTATCTGGATAAAATATACAATTTTGCTTTCCAGACCCACGTTACTTGATGAATTATCAGTCTGTTGGCTTCTAAATAACAGTAGTGTTCTATCAAACAGCATACTGTGACTGTAAGGAGTAGATAAATTTCACAGGTGAATTTTAGTCACTATGGGTGCAGATAAAATTCAAATCTATTACTATATCAGGAGAAGATCCCAATGATAACAAATTAATGCAACCTGAATTGTGCTGATACTGCATGTTTTATGAGATATTGGTCTAGAACTGAAGTGTATTTATAAAGCTGAAGTATTTTACATGTCATTAAACTAGCCGGAAACTGATCTCTGATGATACAAAACCTAAGGTTTCCATAAAAGATAACAAATTTACATGCTCTGCTACTTTTATTCCTTTCCTCCATGCTGCAACTGCATTGAAGTAGAGCCAGGGTTAGAGAAATGGAAGAGTAACCATTGCCTGAAATAGTCAGAGTTTTGAAGAGGTCATGGCTGAAATAGGCTGATGTGATCATTGACATTTAATCTGCAGAAAAGGCAGTAAGACAGTAGCATAGTAAGGGAGAATGAATGAATATGGAACAAGGAAAGCATGAGCAACCAAAAAGAACTAATTGTAAGAAGAGACAAAAGACTATTTCTTCTGGTTTGTGCTACAAAACTAAACCAAACAACAGTAATACTTCAGGTTACTTTGAGCAAGACTGCATTAGTTTCCTCAGTCATCCAGAGGCTCTTGTGAGACACACTGAAATGTGTCATTTGAAATGCAGTCTCAATTCTACATAAAGTATGAAAACCTACTTATGATTTTGAATAGAATATGTTTAAAAGGCCAGGTATGACAATTTTTTCCACAGAAAATTTCATATTAAACCATTTTTCAAGCAACAACTTCCTTGTAAAGGTCTATCTTTGGCTTTCTCTCACTATAACATATGTTGGAGAAGTGCATGTGGAGTGTAGCTTAGCAAATATGCAAAAAAAAGTGTAAAAGCTTAATCATCTGAATTTGTGTATGCTTCTTGGAATATGTCTGAAATTCAAACAGTTACCTTTCCTATCAACCGTATTTATAAGAATGAATTCTGGAGACTTCTATAGCCTACTATCATGCTACTCCTAAAATCATTCAGCTAAAAACAAGCAGAGATTATTTCCCAGACTGCAGCATTAGGCGAGTAGCAACTACCTCAGAGAAACTGCATTTTGTTGATGTATTGTGGCAATACCTTGCCAGGGCAAAACTGTTCAAGCACCATTCTGGAGACAGCTATTCCATATGGCCTTTTTCTTACTGGTGTTTAACATTCTCTTTTTTGCATAAGAGGGGGAGATGGAAAAATACAGAAAGTACATTTGTCTAGCCTCAAAAGTGCCATCCCTTCAAGACCTTTTTAGCATTTTTTTTTTGGTAGTAGTTTCGGTAAAATGTGCTTCACATGACAGAATACGTATTGTAATAATGAGGGCAAGCAGGCACTAAATAACGCATAAAAATGAAAATGGTGCCAAACAACTGAGTGATATTTGCAGGGTGTGTGCAGAGGGAAAACATACAAAAGATTTTGTGGAATAAGTCATACACAATTCTACATTAGCAGCTAAAATGACTGCAGTAGAGATAAAAATTTTTAATGTTTCTGCTCAATGACTTTTCACTCTTTTTCTTTTTAGTTTATTCTAAATAACTGCTACACAAGAGGATCAGCTCCTAAGCAAGAGAAGTGTATTTTCTTTGAAAAGGCAATAGGAGAAGTAAAAGGTGGGGAAATATTTTTTTCTTCTTGATGGCTCTCACCTTATCAAATAAGACAGTTTAATCAAAAAAATCACAGTTCTTATTCAAGTCTGGATTAACCACCTAATCTTAACATAAGCTATAGGTTGTACATTTTTATCAACAGTTAGTCCTAGGTATCCTTCCTGTCCAAAATTCATTTGAGTAGCCCTTATTGAGACAGGAAAAGGGCAGGAATAAGTACAGATATGAACAATAATTTTATACACTACATATGATAATGCACAAGAGGAATAATAGATTCTTTGTTAGAAACTAACCTTGTTAGTGCAGAATAACATCATCAAAATTGTGAGTACCTAAGGCACAGCCCTAGTAATATCTTAAGGCATTGTGTTTTCAGACCCTCTGGCAAAACATCACAACCCTGAAAGTTTGGGAAAAAAAGTATGCAAGATCTTTTATCACTTCTTTTAGGGCAATCTAATAATGGGTTAACTTGACATTAGCAGTCAGTCTCCAAAAATGCTTTATACCTGCTAAAAATAGGTACCATTTATGGGATCCTGAAGTCACTATCTAAAAAAAAAAAAAAAAAATAGAGTCTTGTGGGGAAAATACATTTTCCAGATCATTATTCTTGAAGACTTCCAGAAGTTTGTCACTCAGGTCAGAAAAAAATACATAGTATAATTCTCCTGCACAAATATAAGCCGCTATAGATAGGACATACATATATAGTAAGCGTACTCTGCTATTCTCACAGTAAAGATACAGTGCTTTTCACCTTAATAAATCTTCCTGGGTAGCAACAAGATATAACAGATAGAGTTATTCTGCCAGACATAAAAATTGTGTGAGGACTGAAAACCTAAGTATTCTGTAATTTATGATCTGCTGCCTAGCAGCAGCCTGGATGCTTCAGGCAGGTATTTCTGTCTCAAGGTACTTTGTAACTTTAGAAAGATTCCTTGAACTTCATTAAAAGCTTGAGTGTCTGAACCTCAGAGAGCAGTATTTTCTTTTGGATATTTGCATGTTCTCATCTTTAGGATTTTCCTTCTCTTGTTTAACAGCTATTTAGCATAAGATTGATAGAAATCTTCTCATACATATTTTTTTTTTTTTTTGCAGGGATTTCATAGCAAATGGAGGAGGAAAATAACCCCTGGGTATATTATTTAAATTGGCTTTTTTGTCTTCTTGATGACTTTTTTGAAGCTTGCGTGGGATCTTGTGAGATATGGGAAAAAACTGCAAAGCAACATAATGATTCATCATGAAAATCAGAAGAGGGTCCATCCTGCATAGATGAAGAAAACTGTAAACTTGAGTTTTCAACAAGTACTTCACACACATATTTTCTAATAAGTGTTTCTTAAACCAAGTATACTAGTCCTTCACCACTCTAAATATAAACGAGCAAAAATGGTCCTCCCAGGATATCTACGTTTTAGTACCTGGTATGTTCAAGGAGAATATAGCAATGACATTTTTACATTTACCAAGGTGCCTATAATAACTGCAACTTTCCTGAAATGATCAGCTGACAATAAGTCAGAAAAAAATGAAAGCAGTTCTGTCTCCTATCTGTCTTAAACAGAAGGACAGGAGGAAGTAATGAAATTCAAAATTATCTCTTTTAAAGCTGTGTGCTATCTAGTATATAGCAGAAGGCACTTGAAAAATACCAGGACAGCATTTCAAAAGGAGGTAAAAACTTGAAGAGATGACTTTTTTCTGACAAGGAACTGACCAAAGTCATGACCTTGTTTCATAGGAATCATAGGAACTCTTACAGACACATATCAGTGTAAAACAATAAATGGTGCTTAAGGCTGCCCTTCTGCACAAAGCGGATATTAACCCAGATAACTGCATTTTAAATTTTTTCTTCAGGTTCATTTCTCACAGGATGCACATACATACATGCACACATGTATTCACACATGTAAGAACCATTTCTGAGCTCACAAGAAACTGTCCTTATAGTTCTAAATCTTTACCCTGAATCTAAGGATGTTTTGAATCTTTGCAACAGATGAAAGGAGAAAGAGATGTAGTTCTCCATTTCAGAGTGCAAAATATCAACAGAAAAAGCAGAGGAACATTTAGTGACAGTTTAATTTTGCTGCATCAGTATGAAAATAGTGTGAAAAAGAACTGACTCACATATTTTTTGCCAAACCCTATCCTGTAAAAATTCAAACAATGACACAAACTTACAGACTTGATCAACAGAAGTACTCTTAGGTACTCTTATGGAGCTGAAAAGACACAAGATACCCAAAGGAAAAAACAAAACAAAACAAAACAAAAACAAACCAACAGGAACCTGTGCACTCGGCAAGGTGCTCACTGTCTTCGGCCAAAAAGCATTACATACCTACACAAGAGAAGGCAGGCTATGGTCAAGTCTAGACCTTGGGAAACAAAATGCTAATTCCAGAAAATAAATATTCTCTGTACAATTCCATCTAAATTTAGTTGTAGTTTTCCTGTTAGTTCACAACCCACCCTCACACTAAAGAAACCAAGGGGGTTTTGGTACATCCTACTAAATCTTTTCTCTCTGCTCTCCCTAGCTCTTCCATAGGTAGCTGGGCCCTGAGCTAGTGGGAAGCTGGTGTGCCCACCCCATCGATTCCTCTGAAATTACATTCTTACCTCTCTTGAGAGAAAGAGTACAAATGCAAAACAACACGTTTTCAAAATCTCTGAAATGTTTTTCCTATCTGCAAATTCCATCTTACAACACTCGTGGAGAGAGCTTGCACATGTTCCTGTGCCATTCCCACTGTAACAGAAAGTTTTAAGTGTAAGAGAAAAGTAATTCACTGTTGCATATATTTTGCACAGTAAATGTTGCAAGTTTTTGTAAATAAAACAAACAAGCCTACCAGTGTATTTCAGAATAAGAAGTGTTAACCAGTATTGTCTTACTGAAACCAACTTTTTCTGTTGCTGTTCAGGGGAGCTATAATTTCAGTATCTTGTGTCTCTATTCTCTTTACAGTTTAGATTCTTCAGCTTGATTATACTTTTAGCATAGTAGGTGAGGTGACTCAAGGAATCTAATCAGGATGCTTATAATATTGCATAATTACTCTGTGGAAAGTTTTTGCCTCTATAAATTGGTGCTAGAAAGTATTTTTTAAAAGACATGCAATTCAGAACATTTTAGACCTGATCCACCTTTATCTTGGTCCACTGGGATATATAGCATGCCCACAATTCTGCAGGTATACCATATATTCCCAGGGATGTATGACATCCCTAACATTCTGTATGTCTACTGTATGACATCTGGATATTCCTATGGCTGAAATGGGCACCAGGGATAGAGACCACCAGAGAACAACGTATTGGAATTCTGTCCTGTCATTCTACTCAACATTCACTTTACTCTTAAATTTCACAGAAATCAGCAGCCCTGACATTGCCTCTTTTATCTCTTCACATCCTAATCAGTCTCTTTCTTACAGATGCAGCATGTTAGGAGAAGAGTAACCATAACAGGCTACCTGGTGAGGAGGAGAGGAAATGCAGATCAGGCTTCACAGCTCATGCCAGCGAGTGGACATGGAACTCATCCAGGCACGTTCCTCCGCAGCAGAAACTGCTCTCCTAATCAGCTCAGCTCATGTGCAAAGACGTGACGAGCCAAGATATCCTGTACTCTTTGCACGAGCAGACATAAAGATCTCTTCCCATGTATGCATTTGGCAGCAGTCACAGTTTGGAAGTGGATATTATAATTTTCCACAGCCTGTTTAACAGAGGTTTCCTATAGCTTCGTACAGATAAAGGACATTTGTAAGTAAATGGACATAGGAAAGAAGAAAACTAGTAGCAGATGATAAAACAGTTTGAGCATATGTTCCAAGAATGCAGCAACCTTTTAGTCTCTGCAAACATATAAAATGAGTCAGAATGCCTAGTTTAGGATGGGGTTTTTTTAAATAGAAGGAAAGAAAATGTTGTTACAACAAATATTTAGCAAACTGCTGCAATGTACTTAAAATTCTATGAATGCTCAGTTTTAATGCACACAAAGAATGCCTGCAATCAGTTGGATACAGGCCTAATCAATTCCAAAACATTAAAGATATTTTTTTCTTTTCATTTTCAGCTACAGATTCCTCTGCATATGCTTACAGACTCTGAAACAAGGCTGCGCAACCTCTCTCGTGCACAACATACTTCAAACTTGGCATTAATCAGAAGAAGATTGCATCAGTTGTGAGCTTTTGTTCTCAGCAGTTTCAGCTCCATTAAAATGAAAAATGATGTGAGGATGTACAGTTCCTGGCACTGATAATGTTTTACAGTTATCACACATCAAAATACATGCCAGGCACAACTGTGTGTAAGAACTACTGAATTATTTTCTAGATAAGGAGAGTGACAGCTAGTATAAATAACTCATTATTTACATATCTGTTGGACATTGTGATTTTGATTTAGCAAGTTAAAATTCCATTACAGATATTTTTTCCCCCCACAATGCATTACTCTAGTATTTTACCAGAACAACAGATTTCACACTTCAAAGGAATTAGTAGTAAAAAGCTGCATACACTGAAATGGAAATGATTATTTAAAAAGTGGATCAGGTCTGCAACATCACTGTGCTGATAAAAACTGCCCCACATTTCAATGACATTTTCTACTGAAGAATGAAGATACAGAGAAAAGGAGGAGAACAAGTAGTGTAGTTAATGGCAGAGAGCTGTAGGGCACAGGGAATAAAAACATAAATTGTTGGTAAAGAAACAAAGGAGGTAAATGGTAGATAAGAGACAGAAGCTTGATGATACAAAACAGAGAATGAGAAATCAAAGTGAGGAAGAGAGAAAAAACTAGAGTCCAGAGAAAAGGAAATGAGAAAAGTGAGAGGAAACAGAAAAGAGCAATTGGAAAATTAGCAGAACAGAGGGGGCATTGGTGGTGTCAGAAAGGCATTGGAAAGATTTAGGGGGAAAAGGAACAGGAAGGAATGAAGGGAGTGAGCAGGGGAAACAGGCTATGAGTAGAGAGGAGCAAGAACCCAGATGGGTACGGAAGGCAGGACAGATACACAGAGACTGTGGAGGGGTAATAGTACCTAAGTACCTAAGGGAGAAGTCAAGGGAGGAAGAAAAAAAAAAAAAAAGAAAAAAAAAAAGAGAGAGGGAGAAAGAGGAAGAAGTGTGGAAAGGACTACTAAAAAAAAGCAGAAAAAAGACAGTGGTAACACGTAAGTCAGGATGGTCCTTAACTTGATCTCAGATTTTGCTTTAGACTTTTGCATCTTCTCTGTTGCTTTCTTTTCTTACTTTTGTTTTCTCCTTTTCCCAGTCTAGCAATCATATATGCAGACTAAAACAATGTGTTTATATCTGAATGGGTATAAGGTACCTCACATAACAGCTAACAGGAGGGCTACTTCTAGCAAATGCACCGTGAGTGATTCCTTTCTCCGCAACAGTGTGCGAAGATTTAGATATTTCAAGTTTTGTGAGAACAGGTGTTCTCTACATTCAAAAAGAGAGAAAAGAGTCAAGGCAGATTCTACTCTGGTCACCCAATCACACTTCTGTTAAATACTCTGTTAACATCTCCTGAGGTCATTCAGATAATGTATTCAGCATTTAATCCAAACTCACCTTCTGCGAATTTTACATGACCAGAATTCACCACCACAACACTGCATATTCAAAGTCTCTGTGCCCAAAATTTGGAGGCTACTTGTGAAAATTACAATCAAAATGAAGGAATAATACACCTCCAAATGAATGACCACATCTTCATCTATTAAATGTGGTAAGAGCATAAGAATTCTGTCTTCCCTGTGGTGGAATTATGGGTTGTCAAAATAATTAGTTACAAATATGCAGATCAAGCCACAAGTTTTTTCATTTCTCAATATAGCAAGTGTGTTCTCTTTAATTAAAATTTTGTCCCTGAAATTGACTTAATTAGCATTGTATTGTTGATCGGATTTGTAATAACTCATCTCTTTTGATTTGCGTTCTAAGATATACCTGTTATATAATTCCTAATTGCTATGACATTATAATTTATATTTTAGGATGCAAAACTATGATGTTTTCAGCACGATACAATCCATTTAATACATTGCAATAGTTTGCAAGTGGTCTTTGATTATTCATGAACTAAGAGGTTTAATATGGAAATGAGCTACATACTGTCATAAGAGCAGCCCAGTCAGGGTACCCTTGTGGGTAATCTTGTCTTCCACACGTTGCTTCACTTCACAACACACCCTCCCTCTTTGTAGGTGCCATATTTGCCAGCCGTACTGAAGACCTTCATTTATTTATTGTCCTCAACTCCTCAGTTGGAGTGCTTGGGTTTATTTGACCTTTGTTTTCTGTCTTCTAGTTTTGTGTTTTTAAGCAAGCGGCTGAAGTATGTGTTCAACTTAACACACAAGTATTAGGTGTTTTAGCTATGTAGGCATGCAGAGAAAGAGCTTTGCTGAATAGGGGTTTATCTATGCATACATTTAGAATTAAGCTACTCACGGAATCAAAGATTCTTTTCTATTGTAAAAAGATTTTTATGGATTTTGATGGTGATTTATTACAAGATATATTAAATATAATAGGGAGGCTTGTCTTACATGTGACAAGAATATTCTATCCTGGTTTATAATTAATATGGTGAAAGCATGAAACTGTTTTAACTTTAGGGCTGAAGACTTTTAGTTCAATACAGTAATACAGTAAAAAACACTAGACAGCCACTCTTCAACTTTGATTCGGTTTTGATTAATATCTATACAAAGGAGGGTTAATAAACCCCATGAATATATGATAAAATAATACTATCAAAAGAAACCTAGCAGGCAGAAGTGAGGACAATCCAGGAATAAATTTGCCAGTGTAGCCCTAATTTGTATTCTTCAAGTGTCGACATTTCTAGAAAAGCTTTAATTCAATCAACGCATTGGGGTATTTTCCACATAGTTCCTGGTCCAGTAAGTACCATTCTTGACTTTCATAGGTTATGATGTGCCTAGAGACAAAACTATTCACATGAATGAAACATGTTGTCTCACTTGTGGGAGTTGGTAAAGAGCTTTGTTCTCCTAACTCCCTTATTTATACAGCATGAGTCAACAGACCAAAAGAAGACTAAGAAGTAAGTATTAGGGATGTTCAGGATGTTTGGATTGCATCAGCAAATGTCAATCTGTCTGAAAAGTCACTCTAAAAGTCTGCTTCACAGATTCTTATATGGTTTTCTATCAGAAGAGTATTTTATTTCTGAGTGATAACCACACATTTAGCTTGGTCTCTCAGGAGACCTGTGTTGAGCCCTATTCTGAATTCCGGTTTTATATATGCCAAAATATATAAGTAAAATAATATTTTTAACCAATTACTGTCTCCATCCAGTTATTCTTTTTCGCTTGCTACCTTTCCCAAGTTCCATGTCAACATAATACCAGACAAACTTTATCTCAGAAATTACAATGTGTATCCAGTATACTCAACATTTATTGCAATGACAAAGGGCAATTAGTTTTTCCAAGAAAAACACAGACTGACAAAAAAAAAGACTTTTTCTACTACGTGAATTTTTGGGAACATTTATTTTTCTAGTCTTCCATTTTAAAAATGGGAATTTTGTCTCAAAAGTTAAATATACTTGCACACTCAGTTCAGACGGATGAGAAATTAACCCAATGCATTCAGAATGCTAGTTAAACAGAAATAATTACACAGAATTCAACTGCCTGTCACAGTGCAGAGACCTGCAAAATTCCCAGCTGCATAAATCTGTGTATAAATCAATTTCAGAATAATTAAAAAGCTCTGCTATTTTAGCTAAAACCCTCTGGGACAAGTTTGAGCCAAGAGCAATACTTGTTCTTTGGGTAAGTTTCTGGCAGCTTTCTGCAAGGAAAATTTTAACTGATGCTTTACTACTCTGTTGTTAGTTGTGGCTTTTGTGTGGTAGGGATTATCTTGCAAGAAACAATGCATATAAAAAAAATCACTTTATTATTGTCCCTACTGAGGTGATCTCAAGGAAATCTATGGACTGCATGTCTCACTGTTCAGTCACTCAAAAGCTTTTGATACTTAAAAAACAGTAAGATATGAGGCTTAACTTGTCCAGAACAATTCTTGCTTCACAAATGATGCATCTCTTTCCTTGTCAGGCTCGGAAACATGCTGCTACAGTGAAATACAGTCCCCAGCTTTCCAAGGAAAGGAAGCAGGATGCAAAGCCAGGCTGCGGCCCCATTACTTTGACAGTCCAGTGCCGGGCAGATGACTTGTTGCAGAAGGATCCACCAAAGCACTGACATGAACACGTCTTCCCCAGGTGCATCCAATGAAAGCCTTTCAACCTTAAAGCACTAAAGTTTTCTATATCAAAAAAAGTGAAAGCACCACTCTTTTAAGCAAGATCTCTTTTAAATTGGACTACGTCCTTGGAAAAACATTTACAGAGAGCTTCCAGCATACCCGTAGCTGCCTATATTCCTTCCCTCAGGTAGCCTAATAGAGGATAATGGCCAGCATTGTTCATAACATTCAAGAATAACATAAAGGTGCTCTTTGGTATTATGTTGTTCTGCATCTGTCAAACTGAGGTGAAAATTTTTCTTAGTGGCAATAGTCAGCTTGGAACAGGGTTGACATAACATGTGCAAAAGATTGTGAGACTGGAGGATGAAGAGGTGGAGTATAGGCCATAGTTCTATAGCTTACATCTGGACCTTTGAACCAGAAAATGCTGTGGACTTTTTTTTGGGACTATGTCTCAGCTCAGTGAGGAACATGATTAGGATTTCGCATGAATAATTGCCATGATTTTTTCAATAATATGGTTCAAATTCAAGCTAGTGTTATCAATTTCTCTGTTCAGCTAGCTCTGTGAATCCAAAGGTTGAACTCCAGAATTTAAATCTGAATGTTAGATTATCCAGAAAACCAGCAATGACTATTTAAGCTGTTTGCTATCTGAGTTGTCAAAAAAAAAGATTCACAGTGAGAAGATTTTTATATCCCCTCTAGGTCAATTGTGTAAAACAATCTGTCCAGATTTAAGATTCCTTATCAGAATCTTGAAAGATCTTCTGGCATAGACTTTAAGATGGATAAAAGATGTATGAAAGAGATGGACTTATACACAAGTCCGAATCAGGGACTCAACCTTGGAGAGAATGTGCTGCACCAGAGAAAAAAAATCTCTCAGTCACATTATTGATTGATCAAATTAGTATATTTAAATTGTAGCAGAATGGCTAATCTTAATTGAGACAAGGCATACATCAGCTTTTGTTGCTTAACCCTCTTTCATGCTCATTATGTTCCTAAAGATCAATAAATAATCTTTTGTTTTTAAAACACTATCCAGAATATCTTCCATTTCAACTCCCTGAATAAGGCCTGTTAGTGGGGATGCAAACAGGTTTTAACTGCTGAGTTAACCCCATCTAAAATCGCTGTGCTCCATAGCTTGATTATTCCAAGGGACCAGTATGGACAATTATCCATTCCTGTTTCGATACACTGGATTTGGAAAGGATGCTACAGAACAGAACAAGGGCAGGGGATGAATTCTAATCTCGCTATAAAAACTTTATCCCTGAATGTCTTTTCTGGGTGATATACTAAATGAACATTTTGTCCGGTTACTCTTAATTTTGTCTCTTCTTGGTGCATGCACCCTATATCCAACTTTAACTTAATACTTGGTCTGTAAAATATTCTGATGACCCATCAATGGGACTAGCTGTAGTATTAATAATCAAGTCATCATTCATTGACCATCTGTAAGCCAATTACCCTTATAAAGGGACTGGCTTTGCACGCTGTATTTCATGTCTGCGTGTGATGAATCTACAGAAAACAAAAAAATGGAGTGTCAAAATACTAGAAGGTTTAATAAATTTACACTTCTCTTCTGCAATCCCTCAAATAGTTGTAATTATACTGAAAAACAATTACACTTTGGGCAGTTCTTTCTCCAGTAGATTTTTCCATCACTTTTTATCATTTTATTTTACCTGAGATAGTAAACCTCTCCCTTGGTGAAAGCCACCACAGTTATGTTCCTTGCAGTTTTGCAGTGCATTAGGAATTTTCTTCTTCTCTGAAACCTCTCCCTTGGTGAAAGCCACCACAGTGATGTTCCTTGCAGTTTTGCAGTGCATTGGGAATTTTCTTCTTCTCTGGATATATTTCACCACAAAATCAAGAGCCTTTAAATGTGCTACAATTTCTAAGGAGTTTATGGAAGTCACAGACCAGTGTAGATGCATAACACTCATTGAGAAACAATGCAACCGTCCACAGCATGATTACCAAGGTACCTGTGGCTGCTTGTTTAATTCAGTGGTGGTCTCCCCATGTCTCTGTGACAACCTCCTGCTCTGCTCTGGTATTGTGCACTCAGAAGACAAGGCGATCATTTCTTTATTAGAGTAGCCGTAGCAGAATCTACTGCAAATAACAAGCTGTGAGCACTGTTATGCTGGCATGATCATGTAGAGTTCAATTCTTTTCAGCTCTGCAGGTTACATATCATCATGTTGCTCTGTTCATACTTCTTTTTAAGAACAGTTTTGTTCAGAAAAGCTCTCTGGGATTTAGGAAATCTTTATGCCATATAAACATAAGATAGTACTAATATGGTTTTTAAAGCCACATGCAAGGCTTACTCTTGATCCCATTGAAATCAATGTGGTTTTGCCATGCTTTGATAGAACTAGAACGGGGCTCATAGTGAGCAGGGAAAAATGATTTAAAATGTTTAAGGGTTATTTTAAATTTTAACTCTGATATTTCATTACAAAGAACCATTTTAACTACAAGGAAATCTGTGTACATCATATCCTGAAACTGAACTCTGACAGATCTGCCTTTAGGAAGCCTGTCTTGCAGAGGGCAAGGTAAATAAGGAAGGTCCTTCATTTGGATAACAGGGGGGTCACGGTCAGGAAGTTGAGGTTTCTGTGTCACCTCAGAGCACGTACTAGGTCTTTGAATAATCATCTTGGTCAAAATCAAGAAAGATATCCAGACACATACTCTTCAGATACTCAACTTGTGTTCACCGATATGGCCATCTCAAGACGTTGTGGATCTAGATCTTCAATCCAAGTACTAAAGAATGAACTATTTAGGACAGTGTTTGACTATATCAATAACTTAAACATTGTCCTAGTACCAGTGTCTGTCTCAAATAAGAAAGAACATGGTTTGCTAAATCGGAAACACCTTTTTTTGCCCACAAACACACACACTCCATCTCCTCATTATTAGTGCAGTTGAGAGGTGTTAAGGGAGGGGGCTCTTGCCTACCTTTTCTGTAAAATATTAAGCTGGGATCCAGTGTACATTTTCTTTTCACATAAACAGTTATGAATTATAATCAGACCCATTCTTCCTATCCAATAAAAAAAGGGAAGGAGCCCTGAGGAGGAGGTAAGTAATTATAATTAAAGAGGAGGAAACTGAACAGTCATACCATGTTCTGCATTTCATAGCTTTCCAATGTTTGACTTTGCAGTCTTGATGTGTTCTTTAAATGAAGTTTGTCTACAATTAGCTATATTACAAAACACTGTACTGAAAGTTCAGTTTATTTTGTGTATCATATTGGCACCTATATAGTTCACTACTACATTTGCAACTTTTAAAACCACTGCAGAGATCTTTTCTACTTGATCAGACAGAACAACTAACAGTAGTAAAGTTAAATTATTTTATAGTAGTAGACTGTTTACTGTAAACCCGTCACAAAAAGGAGATGGGAAGCTACTTTTCCATATATTAAAAATATTATTTTGGAGCAGAGAAATGATGACTCCGGAAATTCAGGTTACATTCAGGTTTTGGATGTGAATATTGAATGTAGTAATGAGCCTTTCTGCTGCTTCTAACCCTTCTGGCCTTTCTGAACATCTTTTCCTTCTACTGATTTCTCGCTCCAGTCTCGCTCTCTCTTTCTATCTCTCTCCTCTCTGAATCACCATATTTAGCCCTTCCTATTCCTGCTTTCTAATTTAAGCATCTCAGGCAGTACAGCTCTTCCCTCTCCAGCCCCAGCTATAAAGCTACGGTTTTGCATTAACTCATTAAACTACCGTATTTTTGTCAGTTTGAGCCTTCCTTTCTCCGCTGCTTTTGTCTCTTCTCCACTTTGTCTTTTCTTCCAGTGTGATAAGAGGGCCTTTTCTTCAGTAAATCTTAAAGGGCGGGGAGTAAAAACAGGGAAGACACCTCCTTGTTCTCAATTTGGGTGCCAAATAACATGGTGTGCTACAGTAAACAGAAGACTAAAAGTTTATTTCTGAAAAACTGAACATTAGAAGGGAGAAACTAAGTTGCAGAATATTCTCTTAAATGTCAGGCTTACAAAGTACAGCAGAACAGCAGTTTTACAAATTCATGCAAAGAAATGACCTTTCACCAAAAACATGGATAGACAGAGGGAAGGTAGACAGATTAAAATGCAAATGAGTTCTCAAATCCATTCTCTACTTAAACCTTTGAAAGAAAGGAGCCATATCCAAACAGAAATAAGTGACTTTCTAAATGGTTTATGTTTGATTTCCAGTTCCCTCTGACCTCTATTTTTCAGACACACATTTCACTACTTACTAGTAGAAGTATTCAAGTATTCCCTTTTACCTTACAGGAAGAGTCTATCTATCATCATTCAAAAATAACAGAAACACTCCAGAATATCTCTGTAACTAGGACTTACATATTTAAGGGATGTTGTGCCTATTTTCAAGACAAGAAGCATCTGTTTTGTCATTATCTCCACAAAGTGCACCTATCTGCCTGTACTGTAGTTCCAGCTTACAAAATAGCCCACATCTAAAGATCAGGGTAAAATCTGGATAATGGAAAAAAACACCCCAAATCATACAACACTGTGCTATTAAGTATCAAGAGTTTGTTTCTTACCTGAAGAAGCCCTACAGGAGGCAAAATGGTCTTCTCACACTCCAGGTGCCACGTGTTGTCTTTGACTACTTAAGACTGCTTACTTATAGGTAAGTCCGAATGTGACTTTGTAGTTTTTTCTCACTTCCAGCTAATCCCATGCCAGTCTATTTAGTGAGACCACATTTCATAGTCTAACCAATTTTATTACGTCTAGAAAGATAAACATGATTGCAAATCCACCACCATGCCCCCTCAGAATGAACAGAAAGAGTTTCAGCTGAAAATCTCTCAGTCATGCTCTCTGTAATGCTGTGGTAACACCAATAATTGATCCTGATTAAGACCTATTATACCAAGCTTTGAATAAAAATGGCTGTGCTATCACAGCTTTCACATTGTTGTGACAGAGGACAGGGTCAGTTGTGGCTGTGACCATCCGCACATCAGAGAAATTGGTTGGCAGCGCTGACCAGAAAAAAGAAACACACCAAAAAAGAGGAGAAAGGAGTTAAAATGTGGTTTCCACTTGCTCTTGAAGTGATGTAGACAGGTGCCCTTATTGGTAACAGTTGTAAAGCCATAGCTTCCCTAGGCGACTAGAGAAATGTAGGAAATTCAGCTATGCTGTGTGAGCGAAGGTGCTGAATGCTTTCTGTGAAGAAATGTTCAGTGTCAGCCCTTTTCCCTCAGTCACAAGGGCCAGGGGATCTCATGCTTGCAGAAAAATAAAATGTTTAAAAATGCTCAAAAATTGATTTTGCAGATCATGCTCTGAATCTGAAAAGTTGTGAGAAACTGAAAAAAATAGGAATACAAATTCTAGCAGTTAAATTCTTATGTGGTGAGTAATTAAGTTGCACTAATAATGAACCCTTCAAAATTTAAATTCACTTTCTTGAGATATAGGTTGATTCAGCAGAGGGTAGAAAGACAAGCAGGGAAGTCACAGTGACAGTCTGTGAGCACTTGAGATGTCAGATGCTAAGCCTTTGTAGTAAAATCTATGAATCAGTCAGGAGAGTCATTGTGACAGGTGTGTTCTGAAGATTTTCCCCTCACATGCTAAAAAAAAGTAGTTCCTTGCCTTAGTGAAATAAATACGGAAGGATATAGACTTTTGTAAATATTTTAACAAACTTCCCACTCCTTGAAAAAAAAACTTCTGTAAGAACGGATATCACCCTCTGCATCAGACTTGGGGGCTTTTTTCTTGTTTTTTATTTTTCTTTTCTGGATCCTCACATGACTTCATATTTATATGGATTTATCAGGCATTGTTTCCTCACTCTTCCAAACAAATCTGAGTAAAACAAAGAGCCTGTCAAATACAGCTATAACATGGAAATTTTCTTCTGACTGCATCTTCCTTCCCTATAAACAGGCAGAAATAGTCATTTGTCACAGAAGAATAGGAGAATCCATCTTCATAGCACAAGAACAGAAGAAATCTGATCACGGATTCTCTTAAGAAATCACAAAGTTGCTTAAACATTCATGGGCTTATTTCCTTACTGCTGTTAGCTCAGATAAAAATTGAAATATTGTAAAATTATCCTGTCCACTTCAGTGGTCCCATTCTCTTATTTTCTCTTCCAGACTTTAGCCATCTTTTTTTATTAGCTGGAACCTACCTAGCAAAATAGAGCTGTTTCCCCAGATTGGCCTGCTACATGCTTTTGGAGCATAAAGAACAGAGTGAAAAAATATGTGGTGTTTCATTCTTACACAGAGACACTCAAGGCGTGAAAAAATATGTGGTGTTTCATTCTTACGCAGAGACACTCAAGGGTTTTTTTTTTTCTTTCTCTCTACTCTGATAGCTAAAAAGATACTAATTTACATTTGATTAACTAATTTGATCTGTTTCCCATTTACTGATACATCACTGCTTCCAGCATTGACACATGCAAACATAGTAAGAAAAACATCAGCCAAACCAATTTTTTGGACAACACAGCACCATTTATCCTAGGCATTTCATTAACCTATGAAATATTTTATGTCATATTTTAGAGTCAGCAAAGAATCTGGCAATGTAAAAATGTTCTTGTTTCCCCACCTTTCTGATCATTTCAAAATTATATTGTTTTTCCCCAACTGGAACAGCAAAATTTTGAATTAGTGAAATTAGTGAAAGAATTTTCAGTGCATGATGGCTGAGGCCATTTGCTGTCACTGAGAGGGAAAACAGACACTAGGTACCGGGCATACCTTCTGATCTTTCCTGCGGGGTTCATGGGCAGCTTCTCTGCAGTTTTTTGTTGCAGAGCTGGAACAATGTTCCTGAAGAAAAATTTATGTTAGCTCAATAGTGTTCTCTGTTTTCACTAACAGTCTCATTTTCATTAATCCAATGCTGATGTCAGAGCTTTTCTCCTTCTTTACAGTGATATTAAAAATCTTTTTGCATTAACTCAGAGAACAGTAGGCGTTGTCTACTGAAAGAAAGTAAACAAGTGTTGTTATTAATCTGCAATAGGTCTGACTTTGCTGTGAAAAATATGTAGTTGTAAAAACTGAAAATAAACTATTGGGGCATAATACACTGCATGTATTATGTTTGTCCATTTGCAGAAAATAGGCAGCTTTAGGAGCAGAATAATCACTGATTACCAGGCATATTCAGATTAGTCTTCACTTACTTTCATGGAATTAGAAGTATTTTAAAATCTCTCATAATGAAATTATAGAAGTCAAGTCCTAGTGAGAGTAGTCAGATTAAATTATTGAGAAAGAAAACAAGATATCCCTGACTTGCTGCCTCCAACAGAAACATTACTGTATCTGAGAGATCTCTAAATTAGGGCCAGAAACAGACACCATCATCATAATCCATACAAAAAGAATGATAACCTCTAGCCAAGGACTAAGGACTGAAACTGTGTGGGAACTCCATAGGGTATAGGCTGCTCCTATTGCCAGGGGCAAAACCTCGTAGAGTTAGGCTGAAGAATTATACATACAATTTTGGGCCTTGCTCTGGATTTCCAGCCTAATGAAAACAAGATGTAATTTCTGCATTTTAATTGCATGGTAGACAACCAGCTGTTCTTCAAAGGCAGCCTGAACAGGGTTTTCTGCATTTTAATTGCATGGTAGACAAACAGCTGTTCTTCAAAGGCAGCCTGAGCAGGATATGTAACTGAATCCTTAATATCATATTTTGTGACTTTCTTATTTTAAAAGACAATTTAAATGACTAATACTGAATCGGGGGGACCTGTGTAAAACACAGTGAAAACAGGCAGCACAATACAAGTCCCAACAATACGTTTTCCAAATCAGAATAAACTATAAAGTTATCTAAAACAAGGTTCTGAAGAAAGAAATTCTTATAATGTTTATTAATATAAAAATATTAAAAGTTATTTAAAAGAAATCAAACTACTCTCTTGAAATGAAAAATATATTGCTGAAAAAAGTTTCACATTTAAAGAACTAGGAAATTGCAATGATTCCTTAAGCTTGTTCCCTTCCTTCAAAATTTTGTCAAAATCTATGTATTCTTGAAATATTTTGACTTAAGGTGTCATTTTCCATTAGAAATTTACTACAATTAAATATTTTTCACATGATTTATCTTCTAGGATCAGAAAGAGCTTACATTGAGAAAGAACAGTATTAAGGAGAAAACCCTTCCAATAAAACATAAAAATGCTTTTTTTCTGTTAAATATATTTCCCATGTACTGCAAAAAGGCCTTCTGCTACCGTCAGTTAATGCCTATTGAAACTGAACAGTTGTTTCAAATGCAATAGCTTAAAGCTTGACTTTCTATACTTTTATTACTTTTACTCTTCATTTCCTCTCAGCAAGAAATAATCATTTCAGAATAATCTTTCATAAAACTCTTGCTGTATTACAGTGAAGAAATTTTGATACAAATATAGCTGTATCTTGTGTTTACAATAGCCTCCATTGTCTGGTAAAGGAAACACAATTTTATTTATTAAAAAAACAGCACATTTTGAAATAAAATCCTCTAGAATGACACAAGACTACTGCATATAAAATTACTTATTATTTGAGTTGGTAACTGATAATTGAGATTAAACTCATTCATCCTTTACTACTTGTCAAACGATCCTCTAGTAACAGCCTGTCCACCTACTACTTAAGCCAGAAAACACGATTCTGCTAAAATGTGTCTGAGCTCCCCAGAAGTGAACCTTGAGCCAAATCGCAATAAAATGGAGGCAAATTGATGGGGCTCACTCCTCAAGGTGTAAGAAACATAGCATGCCTGTGATCAATGTGTGCTGCCACTGGATGTCACTGATGTTCCACTTACACCGCATACATAATTAAAAGTGCTCTCAGAACGGAAGACACTTTCCCACATACATTGAGACACCATGAATAAAATCTAACCTAATGACAAACAGCAGTTAAAGAGATGTCAGCTGGCTAGCTTAACATAAAAGATCCATATATGTTGGAGAAGAATTTACAGGTTCATTCTACAGCTAGGGGAGGAATCCCATTTTACTCTGTACTGTTATCCTATGCAGCACGGCATGATAAGAGATACTGTGCTGCCCAAGCACTGAATTCCTGTTTCCAAAAGCTGCCCATTGGTGAAAAGGTAGCTGCTTTTGTGAGCACTACTATTTGACGCCATGGGAGGGATCGTCCAAAAATAGCTAGAGTTTTACATGTGGAGTACAGATTGGGCTGTCAGAGCCAAAATAAATATTTTAAATAATTAATTCTCTCCATAAATGTGTCAGAAGGAGTTTATAGGAGTCTTATTTTATGGTCTCTGATCAGTTTATAATTTTTCTTTATATTCTTCTATCTTCTATGGAAAAAGAGAACATGATGTTTTCAGCCAAAGTTCTCAAATCTTCATTATCTTACAAACAAGCAATGATGAACTGAGACAGACAAAGGAGTATGAGGTTCCTTCTTCATTTGAAATTCAAACTTCTTTTATTTTGTTCAAATTCCTCTTTCCATTACTGCTTTCCTCAGAGATTGGTTATATTTTTTACTGGTATCTTTTGAATTAACCATTCAAAACAGAAGAGCATTGCTAAAACCTAAGTTGTGACACATCATAATGACCTCCTATCACTATCTTCTTTCAAGACTTTTGCAGAAATCCAGATGTGCTTGCTTTGGATTCTAGCTGTGCTCCAAGTCTCCGTGAGTTTGTGTTCCAGCTGAAGCACCACTGAACCAAACCAAAATAACACAAAGCCCTGAAAACCCTCACTAATCCTAACCAAATATTTTCACCTCCCAAGACCAGGCATTATATTAACCATGGTGTCCACTTGGCTTGGTTTGCATTTTCCTGTACATACAATACAATGTAATCTAAAGCTATTTTGTTACAGTACACATATACACCCATCCTCAGATAACTCGACATCCTATACATGTGTTTCATCTAGTACTTCAATCTTGACAGAAGCTCAGGTTGCATGTATTTTTCCCTGTATCCCAAGAAGTATGCTGGTGGTATCTATATGGAACAATAGAAACAGATTCACTGCTCCTTTAATCCACCTTCCGGTTATATAACCCAGGCTACCACTAGGAATTTAGGAGATACTGTGGAAGACAGAAACATACGTCCTCACAGGCAAAGGACATCTAGTTACAACCAGTATTTTTGCAAAAGATCATTTTCATTTTGGAACAACTGCCTGAAATCTGCTACAGCAGCCAAGACAAAGAGGGCAAACCGGATACCAATTATTGCAGAATCTTCTAGCATTGCTGTTCAGCTTTATTACAATCTATTGTTGTTGGAGTGGTAGATGCACTGGTAACTGCTGATATTCTCAACCAGTGTTTTTATCTGCTTCCATGGTAACAGTGAGCATCCATGTGCATTAGAGTTAGAAATATCCCCAAAGTTGACCTGTTACATGCTGGGATCATTATCTCAGCCCTTTAGAGAGAGATGGAAAAAGTAAATCAAGGAAAATAAACATTACAAGACAGACTTTAACGTATTTCTCCTTCTGAAAGATTTTTCATGCTTTTTTCTTTTTTGGTGTGTTTTAATAGAGACAGTGAAGAAATTTCACTGAGGAGGATGGTCTTACATACCCCCTCTTCCTCATGTAATGTAGAGAGTATAAAGTGAATGTTTCTCTATTACACAGACTCTTTTTTTTCCTTTTTTAAATGGTTGGCATTAACTTGGTCTATGTGCTATATTTTTCTCTCAGAAGCCCTTTTTCAGCTAACTGAGAAGCATTTTTTCCTCTATGATTTGGCTGTTAAGGAAGAGCTGTTCAACTCCCTTTCAATTGCCTAAAGAGCTATATTTGCCAGTCCTTCCTTGCACACGTAAGACAGGGGCTAAAAGATTATCTTGTTTAAGGTATTCAACACTTTCATCATTCATTTGAACATAACCTACCCAGTCTGCTTACTTTCCTTTCCAAGTACACACAGCACACGGAATAACTGAAGTTACAGTCTTCTAAATGTCTTGTCCAAACCACACGTATCTCCAGAATGTGTCTTGACATACAATAATTCAATTTTTTTATGTGTTGTACCCAGTGTATAAACAGGGGTGGGTTTTTTGGGGGAGCAAAAGATACATAATTTGGAGATTCATATTTTAATGCCAGAGGAGACTATTAAAATCATCTCTTGAAGTTCTATCTACCCTGGAGTATGAGAATCGCCTGGCTGTGTGCTCCCCGATACCTACACTCTGATAGCGTAGCACGCATTTATCATTGGAAATTAGTGTAACAATTTAGGTACCACTTCTTAAGACTCTAATTTTTATAAGCATATGTAAATATAACATAATAAAAGTAAAAATTATACAGTAAAAGACATTTTACTTCCCATGTTTCAATGGTTAATTTAAAAGGACTTCTCTATGGGCTTACCCAATACTGACCTGGAATGGCAGCCACTCTCTTTACCAAGATGAAAATTGTCCTCTTCACTACATTTGAAATCTACAACAAAAATATAACTCATCATGGTGATATGAAGAATTTTATTTTTTCATTCACAAAGTTCAGAGATTCGGTCACAACTATTAAAACCCTCCTTTTGTCTGTTGTAATTACTCAGATTAGTGGAGTTACAGTAATATGGGATTGAAATGATATTGCAGTGGTACAGACCCTAAAGCCAAACAGAACTGGAAATTCAAACAGTTTAAGAGATTGAAATCTTCTGTCTCCTATGCCTAACACAGTTATACTCCCTCAGTTAAATTCATCATTGTCAGAGAAGTCTTGTGTCCTTGTGTAATGGAAAAAGGTAGATAACTTGAAATACCTATATTAGTAAAGCCAAGAACAAATTTAAGAAAAGTTAAAAAAAAGTAATTCAATCTCTAAGTTACTTTACTAGCTATCATAGGCAACCAAATCATACAATTTAGAGGCATAGATTTCTGATTTATAGGAATACTGAGACACTGTTCAGGCTTTTTATTGGAATTGATGTGTCCACAGAACTGGAGACTGTTTTCCTAAAATAAACTGAGAAGCGTGGCTTACATGGTTAAACTACATGTATATATTTTTAAGAGTTTTAACCTACAGCTTTTAGGGCAAATCCAATTTACCCCCTCACTTACGGTAAATATACGTAATGGAATTCCCAAATTAAATCAAATAGAAGATCAGGCTCACAGTATAGCTAATTTCTGCCTTTACTTGACAAGTGCCTTTTTAAGCCTGATCAAGCCATCTCATTTAAAATTCTAACTAAGTTTTTACCCAAACAAAAATTGAAGTTTCCAAAGGGATGCTTTGCACAGTATGATTTTGAACTAGCTTACAAAAAGATAGCTGAATTGGTCCTAGCTTGCAAAAGGCATCTCCCACTTCATCTTCCCAGAAGTCATTCTTTTGGAAAATAATTTAGTGGTGTCATTTGAGAACATAAAGAAGCAAGTTTGCAAGAGATATATTGGCTGGATCTGAAGTTGCTAAAAGGAACTTTTTATCCAATGTGACAGTGGCTAGGGAATGAGTTACCATCTCTGCCTTCAGAAAACAGAAACCTGAAAGAAAAATGTTTTATGTTTAACTATAATAACGATAGTTAGATAGACCTTCTGCTACCATTAATCTTTTTATGTTATTTCTGTGATGTTCCTTTCTTTTGGTCATGGACCTTCAGCTGAACATCTATATTATATTCCTTTCATCTCCCACACACTCAAAACTCCTCCACAGAGGCACAGATATAAAAAGAAATACAAAATATATTTGTCAGGAACCTCATCACTCTTCCTTCTTTGTTTGTGTACATGTGATAACAGGGTATGGTTTCATTATTCCATTAATTGCAGCAAACAACAAATTTCTATCCTTCATGAAAGATATTGATAATTTTAAAGAACACAATATAGACCTCTGTTCCTTTAAATACTGTCATGCTATGTGGATGTAAAAAGTTAACTCACATGATAAGCAGATAGCTTAGGCAGCCTAGAAGTTGTCAACTCAACCTATTTGTTATCATTGCTCAAGTGTGCATTTCCCCAGTGGGGCTGAGTCAATGAGATTGTGTGAGCCCTCCTAATCGATTTCCATTCTAAATCAATAGAAAAAGCTTTAATTCAATAAGGAAGGCCAGGCAAGCCATAAAGAAATGCTAAACAGAGTTAAGGAAATACATGTATAATTCTTAAAGCTTTTGGTTTTGCTTTTGCCATGGATGCAGTCCAGATTTGCCATTTTAAGTACCTAGTGGAAACACTGCAGCAGCAAGAGAAACTTCAGGGCTGCCGTGCATCTTGCAAAGAGCTTAAGCTCCCTAAACCCCCAAAGACCATGTCTCAGTGCCTGACTCTTTGAAAAAGAAAAATCTAAGGATCAGTGACATTCTAACCCCATGCTCTGGGAGGAATGTGCTATATGTGGCCAGAAGAGAGCCATAGCCCACTCCAGCAAAGATCCCCCCTCTAGACCTCAGGGACCGATGCAGCAGGCATCTTCTGCATGGTTCCGATCAAGGTTCAGAGTGCTGAGGCAAACAGCTCTCTTTCAAAATATGGGCTGGGATATACCCAGCCTCTGTGATCATCCTCCTCCTGAGGAGGGAGAGTCAGTTTCTCTCACATTTATTCTTTCTGAATATTTTAATCATAAACTTCCAATAAC
This sequence comes from Pterocles gutturalis, assembly GCF_000699245.1. Taxonomy (NCBI): domain Eukaryota; kingdom Metazoa; phylum Chordata; class Aves; order Pterocliformes; family Pteroclidae; genus Pterocles; species Pterocles gutturalis. The sequence goes on along the minus strand of NW_010115324.1, from coordinate 58,574 downwards.
AAGAGAGGACAGCCTTATCCCAGTCTTGTTTCTAAGCAGGACTTTGAGCTAAACTTAGGACAGCCACTCCAGCCACTCCTCTGCTCTGTGACAGGACCGGTCCCCCCTCCAGTGACCCAGTGTGAAGGGAAGGTGGACTCGTCACTGCGTTCAGTGCAGCCCATGCTATGAACGAAGCATGTCTAATGGATACAGCACTCAGGTGTAGTTAGGTCATTCCCCACCCTTCTTGGTAAGAAGAGGTGAAATATAGCTAAAAGCCAACCAATGCTCTGCTGAACCTAGACACTCGGGAAATGTTTGGGTTCCAAAGCATGCAAATCTTCAGCGTAACAGTTATACAAGTTATAAAGCCCAATGCCTGGAGGAGGAAAAAAAAAAAAAAAGAAGCACCAAGAGACTCAAAAGTAGCATAGCTGCCTATTCCATACCTGTGTCTGCTCTAGATCTTTAAAAAAAAAAAAAAAAAGAAAAAAGAAAAAAGAAAAAAAAATTGCCACTGGGGATAATTCACAAAAATTAGGTGAAAGGATTTTAACCTCAAACCATAATCTAAAAGGATCAGATTTTACATCCAAATACTCCTACCTTATGAAAACTGATAGGAAAATGTATAGATTTTCTGGAAAAGAAGTAGAAAATATAAAACTGTACACAAGAAGCTTAGCTAAAGTGGGATATTATTTAATATTTACTTGGTTGCAGCATCTCCTTGAGAATGTCGGAACAATTTTTTCTCTGAACACTTTTTGTCTCTAAGTGAAGATATTTGCAATTCCTTTTCTTTTCAATTCAACTAATTGTAGTCTTTAGCTCTTCTATACTAAAAATGATGATTTCAGAAATACAAAAGTAAATTCATCATGACATCTGAACAGGGGTTAATCACATCAGCTCCCATAAATCGTAAAAGAAATTATATCGCTAAAACTTTGTGCCTCAGAATGAATATTTAAACTAAAGTCAATGTTTTCAATTTGCTTATATTGTGTGAAAGTGTGAAAAGAAAAATGAAGTTGCTAGGTTATTAATGTTTTAAAGCTAAATTCTTTATTGTATATACAGAGTAACAGTTCGATGATTTATTTAAATTTATATTGTAGGTTATACCCACATTAACATCATAACATTTTCCTCATATGGAGATTAAATGCATCATAATGTCTCCTCAGGAGCTGCTGCAATGCATCAGCGTAAGACTGTATCAGCGTGCTTCATTGTTAATGACTTTTGCACCAGAGTTTTGGTCCATTCAGAATCATTGGGGTGATTTTGAAGTGTGCCTAGGTGAGGTAATCATTTCCTCAGGTATCTTAAATGAGACATAAGAGAGCAGAATAAGAAAAAAAAATACTTTTAAACAAAACATTTTATTTTTTTCTGTCGTAGTGTTCATTTTTACCCTGACAGTATCTTAAAATATTCAAAAATAAAAAACATCATTTTTACATCACATACATGTAAAAGGCAACTGAACTAACATTATTTCCCAGCACATGCTGTTTGGCACACTTACTTTTAGACTTCTCATATAAAGCTAGCATAATAATTTTGACTGACATAGAAATAACATTATATGCCATAGATCATCTGTTGTAAATGGCACAGCTGAACCAGATCCCAGATAAAGTGTAAAGCTAAACTACCAATCCAGAGCAGCTCTCCACAGTGACTAGAGCTAGATCAGAACAGTTTTATAGGCAATTACTAATCCCCGATTGAACCAGTCACAAAAATATTTAAAGAAAAATAGCAAAACCAGCATGTTCTAATTGAAAAATGAAAATATCTTCAAGTCTACCTCTGGTGGGAATTTTTCACAAGAAATATATAACTTTACAAGAAATATTCTATATTAGCTAAATGGCTAAGGCATACAGAGTGAAATGTCTTGTCATTTTAGTGCCAATTTGAGTGATTTAGTTTTTGGTTAAAAACTGAACAAAATATTCTAATTCTCTTAAAAGCAAATATCCCTGAATTATGAGGTTTCCTGCTAAATGGAAACGCTAGACAACATCAGAGCCTGATGAAGTTCTGCAGTTGTTTCTCACATTTAGGTTTCATCTCAGACTGAACCTCTTCCTTACTAGCAGTGATGCCTTGCCAAGCCATAAAGACTTCAATAATGCTGCAGTACTCATCACTTTTTCTTTTCCTGTTTTATCCTTTCCCTTCTGTTTTCTTCTTCCATTTCACCCAACACTACATGTCAAGCCCAGCCACCAGCGAAGCTGCTCACGTGCATCTGCAAAAGGAGGTCCCAAACATTTTCAAAGTCTCTGCTCTCAGCAATAGTGACTGGCATAGAGACGTTTGTCAAAGACTCAGAGGACATGGGCTCAGTTTTTGGCTTTTCATAGATCTCTCGTGTAATTTTTGGTTATCACTTAAGACCTTTCTGCTCTGCTCCAAAACAGAGCTAATTCATTTGTAGCTAAGCTCAAGAGAGAGCTTAGGCTCTCCTAAGATGGTAACCATCATTCCTAAACCTGGCTGAAGATCTGAGAAATACTGGCGGGAGGGGGGGGAAGGGACGGACATGATTTGGGCTTTATGGTTTTGAGATACTACACAATGTAAATTTTACTCCTCTGTAGATGATCCCTTTTTTAAATTCATTTATATAATACAGTTGCTGATCAAAGAAAGATCAGGATTACACGCTTTGAACCTCAGAAGTATCATCCTGTAATGACTTGGATGAGGGAGTAGAGTGCACCCTCAGCAAGTTTGCTGATGATACGAAACTGGGAGGAGTCGCTGACACACCAGAAGGCTGTGCTTCCATTCAGCGAGACCTAGACAGGCTGGAGATTTGGGCGGGGAAAAATTTAATGCAATTTAACAAGGGCAAGTGTAGAGTCTTGCATCTGGGCAAGAACAACTCCAGGTACCAGTATAAGTTGGGCACGGAACTGTTGGAGAGTAGTGTAAGGAGGAGGGACCTGGGGGTCCTGGTGGACAGCGGGATGACCATGAGCCATCACTGTGCCCTCGTGGCCAAGAAGGCCAATGGCATCCTGGGGTGTATCAGAAGGGGGGTGGTCAGTAGGTCGAGAGAGGTTCTCCTCCCCCTCTACTCTGCCCTGGTGAGACCGCATCTGGAATATTGTGTCCAGTTCTGGGCCCCTCAGTTCAAGAGGGACAGAGAACTGCTGGAGAGAGTCCAGCGCAGAGCCACAAAGATGATTAAGGGAACGGAGCATCTACCTTATGAGGAAAGGCTGAGGGAGCTGGGTATCTTTAGCCTGGAAAAGAGGAGACTGAGGGGTGACCTAATCAATGTTTATAAATATGTAAAGGGTGAGTGTCAGGAGGATGGAGCCAGGCTCTTCTCTGTGACATCTAGTGATAGGACAAGGGGCAATGGGTTCAAGCTGGAACAGAGAAGGTTCCACTTGAATATGAGAAAAAACTTCTTCATGGTGAGGGTGACAGAGCACTGGAACAGGCTGCCCAGAGAGGTTGTGGAGTCTCCTTCTCTGGAGACATTCAAAGCCCACCTGGATGCATTCCTGTGTGATCTGATCTAGGTGTTCCTGCTCCGGCAGGGGGATTGGACTAGATGATCTTTCGAGGTCCCTTCCAATCTCTAACATTCTGTCATTCTGTGAGTTAACTGTCTATGTGCTCCTTTCACTGCCTTAGGCCTCATTTGATTTAGCAATCTATAAACAGCTCAAATGTCAGAGCTTTAAGTCATCCTTGTACACATTCTACAAAAACTGATTCCTAACAATATTTATTGAACTCGGGTGAAAAACATGCTCAAAACAGATATAATATGTAAAATATCACCCTCCTCTTCTCTCATTGATGCATCACTCCTGCAAATTAGTGGAGTCTTGTGGACCAGCCAGGTGTTGTAAGCCAGAAGTGTCACCATGACAGATCACTATCCCAGCTCTCAGGCTGGTGCTCAAGTCTGAATGCTGAATGGACAAATAAGATACTTTCTAGGGTTGAAAGAAATTATTAAATGTTGAGGCATTATGGACATCATTTGCAGATGTAATTTTAGGATTTTCTGGGACTTAAATTTCTCAAAACTTGCGACAAAACACAAGGCATCCATAACTCCTTATTGAATGTTGATGGAACAACATGCAGTTCCCATGGTTGTTCCACATCTGTATTTTTTCTCCACCTTGATTCCCAAGTGGAATCAAGAAGTTACCCAACAGATATTTTTGTACACTGAAAGAATAAAAGGCACAAGTAAGATGAAGCAATCTAGTTTATACAGGCTGATCTCTTGACTACTATTTTTTTTTCATTTTGAACTTATTCCCATACTGCACAGACCTCTGCACTCATTTTAACTTAAAAAAACAAAGATCAGTAATAAGTTACTAACACAGGTAATTTTCATAAGATGAAGGCTGTTACTATGAATTCCCAGAATGAAGGCTCTACATGCCTTCCTCAATGAAATCTCATTAACACCAGGAATACCACAGCAACAAGTAGAAAAATAAATAACTAGAATCACATTCAAACATACTCAAATGCCCAGCCATATTTTCTAGGTTTTTTTCCTGTGTAAAAAGTCAGTTCGCATATAACCTGTCTCAGAACATCCTCTTCTAGAGTGACGCTACTGTCACAGCATGTGCACAGAACCTACATTTCTCTTGAAAGGTGACCAATGAGGCTCTGCAAAATCATGTGCTGAACTTCCGAATTTGGTGTTGACAAGGGCTCCCTCTTGTGATAACGTATGGAATTCAGATTGATTCTGAGGTATTAGACTGGAGAGCTAGTTTATGAGTATAAATGCTTCACTGAGGGATTAGGCAATGTCAAGAGGATTGTGCCCTGGAAGCTGGGGATGTATACGCTTGTCCCAACTAAAAAAAAAAAAAAAAAAAAATGGGCCTGGAAGACAAGGGAAATACATGCAATGACATATGACTCTTCAGGTAAACATGGATTTTTACAAGAGTTATGAGAACAGTCCTAAACCTTTGCAATAATCAAAAAGTCAGGAGGCTATAAAGTAGAGTAGCCTGATATTAAAAACATAAATACTATACTAAATATATAAAGGTAAACTTATGAAGGCTTATGAATGACAACATCTTTCTTTGGAATTTTTCCAAGGTGCTTATGTATGGATAGAGTTCTTCAACAACCGCTTCTATTTCTATTCAGTTCTCCTTTAACACACTTATCAGAATTGCTTCTACCAAATTTTCAATAAATACATCTTGTGATTAAAACCAATTCCCTTTGAAAAATAAATAAAATGCTATTGTCTGATTTCAGTCAAATAGAAAACCCCACCATATTCATTTAAGCTAATTTAATTCCCTAAGTAAAGATCAGAGAGAACAAATTCAGCAATGTGTGCAGGCATTAGGAAACTTGAGACTCCTAAATAAATTTTTTTTCTAGTATTGCTTACTTTCTCCTCTCAGAGGTCAAACCCAAGGAACAAAACTAGACCTCTAGTAGACAGCTGCAAAACCACATTTCATCCACTGCCTGAAATGTCAACTAATTGAAAATGGAAATTACATACTGCAGGCAAAATGTTACTTGAACACATGCTGCCCTTTCCGCTGATTATAGCATGTCAATACTGTGGGAATACTAAGTTTTATTATTGCTTTCAGCTTTGGTCGGGTCATTTGCAATTGCAGGTACTGCAGTGATACAAACTATAAACCGCTACTGTAAATGCCAAATGGAAAAGGTGCATACAGCTAGCTCAGAGTAACCTGAATTAAGCAGCCTTGGTCAGTGAGCTTTGCATACCATAGTATATTCCTAAAATGTCATCTAAACCCAAATGCTGGCTGCATGAAGTCTAGATGTTCTTACATTGGTTCATCATCCTTTTGCCTCCCAGAAATGAGTTAACACTGGGACAATGCTGTCTTCAAGGAAAAAAAGAAATGTTTTTCATCAGTTCCAGACAGTTATTTCTCACAATAAAATTCTGAAGGTGTTTATTCCTCCAACCTACAGGCTTTTATGTATCCTACTACCATTTCTTCTTTTAGGTTATTTGGTACCATTTTCTATAGTAATAACTCAAAAATTCTGACTGCATACAGGATTATCTATAAATTGGAACAAATTAATTCAGATTTTTCTAAAAAATACCTTGGAAGCATACTTGACTGTAGTAACTTTTATATCAAAACATCACCAGCTATGTCTTTTTGTATAAGGTATGTAGGATCTTCTCAGTGGGATACAAAACAAGCAGACACCTTCAAATAAATTTGCCATCCGCGATTCAGCAGCAGAATGAAAACTGGAGCCAATCTCGAGCCCCAGCTATTTCAGTCAAATTTCTTATGGCTGCAAAGTTTCAGTGCAGGAAGGTCTCAGACAAGCATTCTGGTTACAACAGACCACATGCAATGCAAGGAGGCAAGAAATGGAAAGAGCAGAATACCAAAATAATTGTGTGCCGCGTCTATTTTCACTTCACTGATTGCAACGTGCACATTAATCTCGGTAGGCTTAGTGGAGAGCAGGGAAGCCCAAATTGATAGGCTGTCCCTGATTTTTGAGTATGTGGTAGGGAACTTTATATAAACACTCAGTTGAGGTAAATGTCAGAATTACTTCCTTTACACATATCAAAATATACATAAAAAGCACAAGACAGATTTACAACAGTAATTACAGATTTCTCTGTCATTCTGAGAAAATTATAAAGTGTATGTTTATGTCAACTATTACTTTAGTTACTGCTCCTAGGATAATTGTAGTAAATGAAGTAGTAAATGCATTTGAAATCATATCTTTGTATATTTATTTTGTAATGTGTTTTTCAGCACCCAAAGGGACAGATAATGCCCCCTTCATATTCATTTACCAGCCACATCCACCATTAAAATACTCAAAAGAGTGACATCTACAGATGGTACTAGGTACAAAACAAGTTTCCAAAATATCTCCTTTCAGCTTTCACAAAATTGGAGTCAGTTGTGTATAAGATATCACAGTGTTGACAGATATAACAATGTTTTATAAAGAGAGGGATTCAACTGAAGAAGTACATGTGGCACTGTAAAATCAAATCAGCAAGCACATCCCATTATTTGTTATCCAAGTCCAAATTATTTCCAGAAATTCTCATTAGATACATTAAATAATTTAAGTCACACAAACAGAGCTTTGTTCACTCTTGACTTACACTTAACTGAATTGAAAACTACATTTTAGTGCTTTTCATACATATATAATCAGTGGAAGTGCACAAGGATATTTGAAAGGCCAGCTTAGTGCTTTAGCCTGATAACCAGTTAGCTGTAATGGAGGAATTGAGAGTCAGGTGTTGGCAGAGCCCATGCTGCCCAAATCTTGTATACAGGTGATACTGGATTGTGGATCAATGACAGGAATTGTGCTGGGGTTGCGAGCTGTGGCTGCAGGAAGCAGATACATTATCTCCGCTGCCTTTTGCCAGTGTAGGAGAATTCACTACTGGCTTCACCACATCATCAAGATAAGCAGATCAGTCAAACTGAACCCTAAAAAGAGTAGCTAGTAAAAGTCATTTACTAACATTTAGTTCAAAAGAAAATTCACCTTTTTGGCTTTTTTCTACCAGATCTTCTTCTGCCTGATCATTTAATAATATGATAAGCATGAAAGCTGACATAAGTCGAGTTACTAACTCCAATACTGTTTTTAAATACTAGGAACACATCATTCACATTGCACATGGACATGCTTGTATGAAAATGTATCTATAAACATGTATTCCAAGTGGTTAAATACTTGCAGAGTTTTCCTTACTGTGAAATGTTCTCAGTTTCAAAGCTTTTGTGAGAAAAATCAAATTCTAGACAACCATGCAAAAAGGGGGAAGTGAAAAAAGGAACCCTAGTGGAACTTACTGTTACCAAGCCCTAATTCCATTCTATCTGTGGTTTTAACAGGAAACCTCTGCCCAGGCAAGACATGCCCAACAAATAAACAGTCTGGCAACGGAAAAATAAACATAGCCTTCCTACTCAGGCTAGTAGGTAAGCAGCCACCTGATTTGGCAAAGCAAAGATAACAGTTTATAATGCAGACCATACAACTGCATATCCAGATGAGTTAGGTGGAAAAAAAAAAAAAAAAAAAAAAAAGTTTTGTTTGTTTTCTAATGAATTACCAGGTCAACACTTTTGTATTTCCTTATTTTGTACCTTTTTTCTTTTAAGCTTTTAGTATTATACAGATATATTGCTGAAAAATACTGAAAAGTGAGTCATGCTTCCTATGAAATGATGAACACCATTTCTGATTGATATGATCTAAGCTAAAAGTGTCACTATACTGCAAAATCAGGTCATAATTTTATACTCGGTCCATTTCATATTAAAGTTAAAGGATAATTAGCACTGACTTGGAAGAGAAGATGATGTAGCTCATCTGTTGTCTTCTAATATCTCACAGATAGGATCTGATGTGGACAGAGTTAAATATATATTTAAAGAAAAAAAAAACCACCAACCAACTAAACAAAAACAAACAAACCTTAGGGTCTTGAAAGAAATTCAGAAAGATTCCTTCTTGCAATTACAAAGTTTTGGGTTTAGTCTCTCTATTTTAATACAGCCCAGGAAATCTTTTTTACTACCATAAGGCTTATCAACTTTTGCTCAGGGAACAACTTAGAATCACTTCTCTAACACACATTTTCTAAAGAGAAATGTGTAACAATGTTTCTACAGAGAAAAGAAACAAAAGCCCTACCCAAACTGCTGAACACACAATTCACCTCTGAACCAGGAAGAGTCTGAGGAAGAACACCAGTTGTTAATCATGGTGCTTAATGGAAAGCACATGGCTAATGTAGAGTGATAATGGTGATACACACACCCCCAAAAAATTGGATTAAATAAATTTACACTGGAGAGAGGATACTTCAACAATGCTAAATATCACAGTTGGAAAAATTACTGGTTTAGAGTTGTTGGCATATCCTAGATCCCACAGTTTACACATAGCCTATTCAAGCTCCTCCTGGAAAGGTTGACTGAATCGCTAGGAACCTCTGCAGACGTATAGCCATCCAGAAGCTTAGACATATGGGCAGAAAGGCTTTCTACTTGTTGCTAGAAGGGAAACAGAAACAAGATCAAAACAAAGAGGTTTCTGAATATTTTTAACTACTTGTTTTTTCCAAGTTTAGATTTTGAATGGAAACAAAATACCATATCAATTTTAATTAGTATTTTTTGATCTTTCTTTCCTGATAGTTCACTTATTATAAAGCTACTTTTTTGACTGAAGAAAACGTTTATATATCCCTATTGCTAGCATTGCTACAAAGAAAATAAAAAACAAAAATTAAAAAAAAAAAAAAGCCAAATAGTTGGGAAAATTTTGACCAACTAAGTCTAGACTGAAAAGTAGTTTCACTTAAAGAGATCTCTTCTGCCTGCTATTTAATTTGTATTGTTTTAAATGAAAGAAAATCCAGTATACATTATTTGCAAATATCACTCTATATATAAAGTTCAATATAACTCCCAAACATGCTACTGGAAACAGCGCACAAAGTACCAGTCAAACTGGTCACTTAGATTAAAGGATATAACATTACACTATTGTGGGTTTATTCGTAGCAGAGGACAAAAACCCTTCTCTTCCCCCTGCATCATCCATTGCAGAGAGCTTGGCAGGCTATTTCTTCCTGGCCTGAAACCAGGTGAAGGTCTTGGGCTACCCTGGCAGTGTCACGCTGGCGGCTGGTTTACCGCAAGGTGCTTTGGCATGATGTGCATGGGGATGGGCTGTGGGAGCTGAGGTGCACTGAGCTGATCCATCCTCTGCCACTCATATGTGCTAGTACCTAATGGTGCTCTGGTGACTGCCAGGAGCAGCGTTTCATCCCCATTTAAAGGGCTGAGCTTGAAATGGGAGGAGGGCAGACTCTTAAGAATAACTTTTGGGTTTGTGTGCTAATTCTGCTCTTGCCTTGAATGGAGTGCAGAATCTTGCTGCTAAGATTTATTTGTAGGTCTTAGGTGTATTTTCTGAGCATGGGGGTCTTTTCTGGTTTTTCTGCCCCTAGGTTAATCCAAATTTTGACGTAATATATGCTGTCATTGGGATACAGAAAATTCCATTTTGACCATGCTTTTATTTCAAGTGGCTTGAACCCCAACAATTTCAGAGTTGCACTAGTCTATATTGGTTAAAGGGAAGCCCTGCCCCCACTACAGAAGTTTTTCTGCTCATTCATTTCACACGGGATGTGTCTTTACTTTTTAACAGAATATATATCGAGTATTTATCATTATATTCTTGCACACAAAAAAAATGCTTTTAAACATTATGAAAGAAATTATGATGTACTCAGCACTACACTCATAGCTGAAAGTCATATGAGCCAGAACAAAAATCATCAAGTTTTACATTGGATTCATCTGCATTCTGACCTATGAGGATCTCAAGCTGATATTAAAAAAAAAAAAAAAAAAAAAAGTCATATTTAGAATTGTTTACGTAGGTCAGCAGTACTAGATTCAGTGTTACAAGCAAAATTGCACTCCACTGCTGAGTTATAAAGTCACAGAAATAAATACAGCAGGATCTTTTGTCTTTCAAGTCATGTTCGGTGCATAAGCAGGTAAAAACATAGAAAAATATGCGGACAGCAAGGTAAAAGACACATAGGTATATTTAATATGAAAGTCATTGGATATGACATCCAGAGAACAAAAAACCAACAACATAAAACCCTAAACCAGACTAGCTAGAAAAACTACCTGTCACTGGCAATTTCTATGAACAGAAAAAAGCCCCTGAACTGAACACAGTTTAGCTGCAAACATAGGTCAGGAAAATTCAGACTCAGAGCAACGTCAACGTTTTTTGTAACAACATTATAACGACACAACAACCATTTTTTTTTCTATTTAGCAAGAGATATTTTATATGCCTTGCTGACTCACATTGTCGGCTAATTGCTTTACTGAGATAACAAAGAAGGATGTAAGCCAAGCATTCCTCAAACATTAACCATAAGAGCAGTAAAGCCTGAGAAAGCTTGAATTAATCTCTATAATACCCCATTTTCATATAATTGTTAATAAAGCTAAACCTTATGAAGGCAGCAAATGTCTTACATTACATTGAACATTATTTTTCAGTATACCATAACAAAGTTTTACCTTACTGCATTTTTCACAGCTAACATATCTGGTTTATGTTTAGAATACAAGTTAAGGAAACAAAATGAGCAGGTTCAGGAAACAAGCACCTAGAACATACCCACTATGAACTTAGGATATACTGAGATAACTAGGAAGTTACAGATATGTAAGTCCAAAGGCTGTTCTTACCCTCTCTGATACATACACACTATACATGCTGTCATTTATTAATTCCTCTAACAACCTTTTTTCTAGTCTGTCTGTTCCTTCCACAGCCCCTCTCTTACCTTTGCTCTGTATCTGATTTAGTTGCTTCTGTTTCAGTTCACTCCTGGGCTAATGGCCAGAGATATACCTATGCTGCACAAATAGCCAAGCAGATTTCAATAAATTAACTCCTTTATTAGGATACCCAGCCCACCCCAGCACACGACTTGGCAGGTTATATTTCACTGAAGAAGCTGCTCATCAGATCCTCAGCATTTTGAAGTTAGCAAATGATGTCAATTTACAACAGATGATGTCATAGCATAGGACTCAGCTTTTCAATATTCAGACAATTGAAAGACCTGCTAAGAAACAGAACTGAATGTCAGTTAAAAACAGCAAAGGGTAGAAAAACAGTAACTGCCAAATCATTGAATACCTTTAATGGTTGTGCCTCAAAAACCATTTTAGTAGAAATCTTACTCAGATCCATTCCCTTCAGTGTGTGAACTTTTTTTTTTAAAGCCTGACTCTTACTACTGTTTTTCTAATTATGGGATGACTTTTTAATTGAACTGAAGAACTTGTTTATAGCAAACAAAATACAGTAGATTTATGAGTAATAGTACTCTCATTAACACAGTATTTGTTACTTTAAAGCAAAGAAGGCCACATTCCCATAAGTTTTTCTCAAGAAATGGCAGTGTGGTGTAATTTTATTATGTGATAGATGTGAAAAAATAAAACAACTGGACAACTGGAAATGTAGTGAAGACCTTTGATATATGTTCCACTGCATTAAGACAAATAACTAAAGTTAATATCTTGCAAAGCTCACATTTGTTTAGCTTGGCTGATGTAAAGTAGGTGCCTCGTGTTACCAGCAATAGGAACAATTACTGTATTGAAGCTTTAGACATTACACTTTCAAAAGTCACTTTTTGACCCTTACACTTTATTTGGTTTAGTCAGCCATTTTTATGAGGTCAAATAATTTCTGTCATTTACAAAGCTGGATTTTAATTAAAGCAGAGAAGTTTTAAAGTTTGGATATTGCTTTACCTTGTTTTCTCTTACTTTATTGGGTTGAGTGTACTATCTATAGGCTCAAGTCCACAGTTCAGTTCCAGAAGTGATCAATAACAGCTATGACAGCAGCAGCAGTGCATAAAGAGGTGCCTCTGCAAAACAGGTAAGAACTTATATTAAATACAAGCATTATCATTGGCAGCATTCACTCCAGTGACAGGAACAAGCATACAGGTATGTAGAATATATGATTGCTTTATATTTTCTACCTGTCCCATATTTGCTATTTTTCCTGCAATTTTACTTCATCATTCCTATAGAAAAGGAATTATATTTTTATTGACAATAAGCAACCTAGACTAGGGAAAAAAAGTGTATAGATGTAAAAAAAAAGATCAGACTTCAAATTATGCATTTAATTCTGGCCAGCTCCCACTGAGTTCTTCTTCTAATCTCAATTCTGTCTTCATCTAACCTTTCAAGTTAAAAGCCCTGCTTGGAGAAATGTTGGATTTTTCTTTTCCTTTCTTTTCTGTCTCACATTTTTCTTTCACCTTTTCTAAGGCCATGACGTATACATTTAGTCCTGACAGTTAGTTCCTTATTTTGTCAGTCATCCCACACAAGTCAACAAATGTATTTGTGGAGGAACTTGCTACGGAGTTAATTAAATCCAAGCCACATCAAGGTAATGGATCAGGTTTCTAAAGATCCCAGTGGAGCCACAATTTAACCTAGAAAATAAAAGTCTGGAGAACTACTTTTCATACACATTTCTTTGAAAAAATTAGACAAAGAAACATTACACAGCCATTGAACACCAGCTCTGGTGCTGACTCTATTTCTCCCACCTGGTAAACTGATAAATCATGAGACACACCATTTGCTTTTGCCTACAACTGAACATTCTGTAAGTCTCTGTAAGTCTGGTTTTAAAGTGTTATAAATACACATGCACACACATATACATATACACACTTTAATACAAACCTTTTAACAACCTTCCCTATCTTTTTCTAAGTTAATCTGGTTACAAAACTATCAGAATTCATTATAAAGATCTGGAATTTCACTGGTCTCCAGTAAAATGTCAGCAGCCATATCTCAAGTTGGGTTATTTTACAGCATTTTAAGTGTCCCTGTAAACGTGTAGTAACGGTGAAGGCTAGTCCAATTTCACTACAAGGCGATCAACTTTTGTCTTTATTTTGTCACCACCAGCATCTCTTCCCACATCTGCATGTTCTTTTCCTTGTTTCTACCCAGCTCACTACAATCTGCTTTCATTGATGGAGAATGATATTAGAAACTTTGTGAAAACCCATGCTTTGAAAGGTTATTCATATTCAAAAAGCAGATTTTGCTTTATCTAAACAGAACTTGTGTCTGTTTGTAAAGCCTTCTTAAAGTATTAATAAGACCTCCATATGTTGCACAAACCTTCTATTTTTAACAAATATTGCATACCTTCTCTGTTCATGACAACAGTAGGACACAGGCAGAGGATTCTGGTCTTCCATCAAACACATCTCCACTGAACTAAGCTCCAAGAAGAAAGATGCATTTTCTCAGTGTACAATGGACAATGAGCTTCGCAGTTTAATAATTTATTATAATGTTCTGTGATTTTTAATGTTAAGTCAAATTACAATTTTATTCTGACAGATGCATATTTTTGCTATTAAAAATGTCTTAATTCAGACTTAAGTATTTATATATGTAAGTATATGTTCAGAATTAACACTGTTACTTTTTTTTTTTTACTGTTTATGACTTGTCTTTCTCTTTAGTGAGTTATACCTCAGCACCAGTAGATGGCTCTGCTTGTACCCATTCTTAAAGGTATGGCAGCCAGGTAACCAATACTGCCAAGAGTGAAGAGAAACAAATGTGATGAGCTAGACAGTTGGGGAGTTTATACTCCAATTACTTTCAATGGGATTTAGCAGCTTTCAAAAGCACTATCAACCATCAGTTCTTCTACTGATGGCTGTTCAGATTATTTTTTTCTTGTTGTGCCTAATGTCTAAGGTTTTTTGATGGACATTTAACTAGTCAATGATGTATAGGTTAAAACACCTCTTACATAAATGAATACACAACACATATATGCACAACAATACAAAATATATCAGGTTTGCTTAATGACTTTCCTTAACGAAAGTGCAGGCTATTATATCAAAAATTCTCATCAACTGTAGCATACTTTCAGAAATCAGACCCCTTTGATTGCACACAACTTTATTTCTATCAGTTAAGAAGTGTATGAAAGATTCATCACCTTTATTGACATGTGGGATTAATGGAAGACTTTGGCTCTGTATACAGGAGAAACTGTAAGTTTTTAATTCATATCTAAATTCGGGCAGATACGTAAGTATTATCTGTTGCAAAGAAAAAGTGTGCATAAATACAGTCAGTAATAGGTTTTTCCATAGTACACAGGTGTAAGTTTACCTCTGACTAGAACAGGTGATTGTTTGGTTTATTGAATAAAATGAGATAAGTAACTAATCAATCATATAGACAGGGAAGTTGTGATACGTGTAACTATGTTTTCACTCTTAGAAATCATAAAGATATATTTATAACAGCTACCAATGAAATGTTTGTTGCAAAAATGATCCAGCAGAAGATACACTGGATGTGACAGAGATCAAATAATCTCCACATGCTCCTACTTTATTCAATTGTTATTGAAATTGGGTTTCATAAGCATCACTCCCTTGCCTGGTATGGAAATATTCCTGCTTAAATCACTACACAAAAGATCAGAACTCAAAAACAGCAATGTGAAAATATTTGATATTACAGCAATGTGAAAATATTTGAAATTTTTAAATAATAATCAGAATATTAAAAACTTATAGTTTAGAAATCCCCTTTAATTAAGATGCAGCTAATGCAACCAGAAGTGACCAATTTTTTAGCTTACATAAATGGTATTTGTGTTTTCCAGAACGACACTTGACAGCAAACTAAATCCTCACAAAGTGACCAGAAAGATCCTCCAAAAGGACTGTATTCCATACAAGTTGCATCTATACAGGTTTGGTTCTTGCTAACATAGCCATACCATTCCAATAATTATTGCTTATATCAGTATGGATCTGAATTTTAAAATTTTTGCTGATACATTCACTTAGCTGGGTTTTTTTCTTATACTAGTTAGTCTTGTTTACAGTTATGTTAATATTTTACTAGGGCTTAAAATTCAACACAATTTACAATGTACAAACTTCAGTCTCCACTGCCCCAATGGTATTGCTACAACTTTTGTTGCTTCAGTTTACTTGCAAATCGCCAGCATCCTGTAGGCAGGTACAAGACAGAAAAGTCTTTGAGCTGTGCCTTCTCCTCCCACTTTCACCACCCTCTAGTCTGATGTGGACTGTACCTGCCACCAGCAAGGGCAGCAACTGAAAAGCGTCAGGGAACCTCTTTACATTAGATCCTTCCAGCTGTGAGTGATTAACTCAGTCCATGATACTGAATCATTTTCTAGAACTGGGATGATTTTGAAGAAACCCCAATGGAATAAATACACAAATTCCTGTCAGTCAGTAAGTGCCGGCTTCCCTTTATCTACTACAAGCTGTTTTCATTTTTTTCTATATGCTTCTGGTTTTTCACAACTTCTCTGTACAAACACATTGGACTTCTTGGTACTGAGATTTCAGGGATGCTGCTTTTTAGAGCTAACTCCTGTGAGCAACTGAACACTTTAAATTTCCACTGACTTCAGAATTCCTGGACTAACGATCGATTGGGACTTAATCTGTAATCTGGCTGTAATGCTGGGGCTTTCCCTCATATGTGTAGAACTTCTACGCAGAAGGTAGACTTTTTACGTACTAGAGTTCTACTGGGAAGAAAAGCTATGCTTTCTGACAGATCTTTACAGATACTTTTTGTTTTAAGATGGATTTATTTACTACTCTTTCAGAATCAAAACATGTTCCTGTTCTTAAATGCATTGCACATAAATAGATATGAAATAAATGTAGGATATAGATAAATACAGACATCCAGTTAAGTGCAACTTCACTTTAATAACTGGTGAAAATATCCCCTAGAGCAACGTACATGCTACGCCCTAAGTAGAAAGGGCTTGAACTTGCATTCTTGTATGAGCCAGCAGTATTGTTTCCTTACCGGCTAAAGTTACTTAACCAGTTTGACCAGGATCTAGTAGCCTTCTGACTAACCCCTTTCCCCAGCCAGCCCAGTAAGCGTTTATTTAAGTATTGTTTCCTTACCGGCTAAAGTTACTTAACCAGTTTGACCAGGATCTAGTAGCCTTCTGACTAAAGATTTAACTGCTCTATCAAGAGCAGCCCCTTTCCCCAGCCAGCCCAGTAAGCGGTTTATTTACCCTTTTTCCTAGGCAAAGCAGTAACAGTTCATGGAGCTGCCCTTCACAAACCTTGAAGTAGCATTCATCTTGCTGGCTTTTGTCATTTTCTCCTTGTTTACCCTGGCTTCTATCTACAGTGACCCCCATGACAACAAAGCAGGTAATAATCTAAAATAAATATGTTATTTTACAGTTTTTACTAACTAATTTCTAATTATAGGTTTTGTGATCAGTATTGCTGATAGACTTACAGTATGTGACACTTTACCTTTACAAATACCATATGAAGGGCAGAGAGCAATCAGTTAAGGCATCAATAAAAGTCATGAGCATAGAAACTGCATTAAGTTATGGGAGCAAGAACGATTCCAGCCGCATCTGCCCACTCAGACAGAGCCACGCCACACAGCTGAGAGCAGCGCTCCAAGGAGCCCCCAGCGAACAAGTGGCTGTTCTGTGCAGGGGAGGCTTTTCTCCTAGCAGCAGTTCTGCTTTGTGGTCTGACGAGTTATAAGACATTTAGGCTGGTGTAACTGAGGATGTTCTTGTAATCAAAGTAAATGTTTTTCTTTATTAGGCTGAGGCCAAGTCTTTCCTCCCTTTTAAAAGAGTGAAAATGACACTAAAAGCACAGGGGGTGTCTTTTTCCCATTCAAAGGGTTTTGAAATCGGGGCGGGGGGGTGAACAACCACCACCAAACAAACAAACAAAAAAACCATAAACAAACAAGCTGACTCCTGCTAGTTCTACAAAGGAGATTTAGCATAACCTTACACCACCAGCGGAGCATCCCCCGTTTCAGGCGTAGCGCTGTCACAGTCACCATCACGCCAACGCATCCCCACCGCCAGCAGCCTCGCTGGGGCCATGGGAGCGAAGCGGGAGGAGGGCACTCTGGCAAGCCCCACCAAAGAGGCAGTTCCTCTCTTCTTCCCAACTTCCCATGGGATCACCCTGGCCCTGCTGAGCTTCCTCACGCTGGAGCAAGGAGGAAGGAAAAGAGGGAGGGAGGAAGTGACTGAAATAATCTCCTGAGGCACACAGCAATAGAGCTGCTGGTTTTTGCCACATCTGATGCTAGCTAATCCTCTGTTAACTTGATTTCTGCCTGAAAAAAAAAAAAAATCTATGGTATGGACATGTTGCTGAGCAACTCTAATGGAATGTTCTTAACATATGTGTCACCTCATAAAACTTCAGGCTGCTTCAGAATTTGTGAAACAATACTGATCAGTGTGAAAGGTAAATAAGCGTCACAGCGCTTGCCACTTGCATGCCAATTAGGTTTCTTTCTTGCTCTTCTGTTCCCTCGAATCTTACACCATTTCTGCACAGAAGGGGAAAGTGTTAGAAAACAATGCACATTTCTGCGGATGAAGTGTGGTTGCCATGAGAACTGACCTCATTCAGCCAGCGCGGACACAGGCAGTTTTTCCTGAGAGAAGCCCATTGTGCCCACACGGCAAGAACAGCAACTCCTCGCGCTCTGACGAGGATGAGGGATGAATGTGCCGCAAGGCGGGGAGTCCCCATGGCAACAAACAAATACCTGCAGGGCAACTTTGCACAGGCATGAACATGAAAACAAGACACTGCTTCACCTGTCTATAATTGAGATGCGTCGTAGAAGATTAAAAAGGGAAGTTAATGGAATCATATTGCTTTTAGACTCACGCCTGCAAACATGCAAAGACAAGGTTAAGTTTCCTTGCTTGCCCTCAGCTTCCACAGTAGCTTACTACAACGATGTAGCACAAGTAGATCTGACAGTATCTCGTTAGAGAACTTTTCACATGTCCTGTTTCAAATCACCCCAGCCACGCTGTCAGTTTGCAAAGAGAAAGCTACATCTCCTGCTGAGCACCACATGAGAGCAGGGTCCTCATGTAAGAGCTCACAGGTGCCAAACATCTTGTAGACCTTGGTGTACTCAGTGATGCTAGTTCTCATGCACCAGGTGAAGACTACATGCACAGTGTCTTGCATGCCACGACCTTGGACTAAATTGCTGTGAGAACAAATCACACTTATTATGCTAGTGAAACAACACCTGAATTCATGCAATGTCCTCCTGCAATAACGGAGCCTTGTTGCCATGTTTATGTCTTTCTCCTACAATGTTTTTCAAACTCTGCATTTAGAGGAACACTGGCAAGCAGAGAATCTACAATAAAGCCTGCTGCCTAAGATACAGTGGCAAAGGGAGAATGAAAACCTAATATCCTCTTTGTGCTGACATTGATGAGTGTCATGTTGGAAACGTGTCTTGACTCAAAGCTAACTGAAAAATTCCAGAGGTGCTTGGGTGAGAAGATGTTCTTCAAAGGACTTTTAGCATCCTCACCCTCTCATACAGTCATAAGGCATGGGGCCAGTATCTTCTACTAACAGCTGAAAGGGGTCTCTGATTTCCATATTACATGTTATCTGAACAGAAAAGGACAGCTACAGGAGGATTCTTATTTATGCTTTAGTTAGTTCAGCTATTTAGGTGGGAAACGTACTTTTGTGAAAAGATGTGTGTGCTTGTTTTATTTTCTCCTGTGGCTGGGAAGCTTGCATATTGTTTGCTTTTCCCACTATGTAGAACACAGTGTATATGTTTCAGTTATTTATCTAGAATAATGAAAATGAGAAATAGAAAAAAAATCTTACCTCATATTACAGTATTTTATCACGGTATTGTATAGCAGAATGTACAGTGTGAAGCAGTAGTTCCTCTGACAGCTCAAAAGCCAGTGGAGGCTCCATTTCAATGGAGGCAAGGGCCTGGGAGAGAGGAGTGCACATGGTGAAGTGTAGCTAACTAGAAATATAAAATAATATAGTTGGACAGTGAGGAAAATAAGGGCTTGTTCTGTAAGATTATCCTACACTTCTGAAAATGCAATAATCCACGAAAATGTAAACAAAACATCTTCCTTCAAAAGTCTCTTTCTAACTGAGGAAGATAAGCAGATCATTTAGAACAACCAGGGCTCCCCTCCTGAGAGGAAAAGGGAAAAAAAAAAAAAAGAAAAAAAAAAAAAAGATATCCAAGAGCACTAGTTGAGGCCCTAGTAAGACAAATTCCCAATAGGATGTCAACTGAGATACCTGAAGAAGGGCACTGAACAAGTACAGGGTAGAATTACATCTTTGCATTAAAGATGGACACTACTGAGAAATGCAGAAGTGCCTCATTGTAGTCAAAGCCTGTTCTGCATCTGTTTTGTTCTCAAATAATTTCTATTTCCAAATCATAAGCCTAAGGAACATGAAACTTAATTCAGAAAATTAAATTTCAAATAAGGCATGTATCATTATCATTACACTTTGCACAACAGTAGCTTCTGCAAATACTACAAAAGCCTACTGAAAACCTAGATGTAAGATCAAGAATATACTCATTGCAGCGGCTGGGTTTTGCAGCAAAATCTTTTTTGCTGGCATTACATGTTGTTCCTTACAATTAGAGGTCTACAGGCTAGCATCTGGCACAACCAGAGGTACAGGACACAGATTAGAACAAAAGCCGACAAAAACAGAAACTGCTTGGAGATCTGTAGTGGTTCTGCAGGAGGCTGCAGCGTGTGTTTCCAGCTGCCCTTTTAGAAGAGGCTAAACCCACCGTCACAACTTGTATGGAACATAATTTTCAAGCCCTAGTAACACTGTTGCTCTACTACATAAGGAATAACAGTGAGGAAGCAGTCCTCTCATTTCTTTCAATTCTTTCCTGTGTGTAGCAGGTAAGCCTCGACTTTAATTCCTGTAAACATTTGAGCCGTACCCCTCTCATGAACCAAAACACAGCTCCTTGAAGCAAAGCACAATGCACTTTACAGAGCTTTGTTTTAAGAAACGCAAAATATTTCAGATTTGTTGTAGAAAGGAAAAAGGGAGCAAGATATTAATAGCTTGTGATGCATTTGTGGCCAAAGAGAGACAGTCGTTAGAAGAGCGCAGTTTCAAGGAGAGTTCATGCAGTAAATCTTCCACTGGAGGGAGATCGCTAGTCACCGTGAGCCACTAGCAGTGCTACTTGGAGGATTATCTTGCAAACACCAAAACCAACACGTGAATTCCTGGAAACCTTGCTCTCAGCAGTGTCTGTTAGAATTGAAATCTCGAGTCTGAAGATTAAAATGCCCGTCTTGTCACTCATGTCTCCATAGCATGACAAGCTATTCCAAACACAGGTGCATGCACGGGAGTTCATCTATTTACTTAGCAGACTTTTGCCTCAGGGAAATTTGATTTCATATGCACTAATTGAATTTTGGTAGAATAAATTTACTGTTTTGCTCCACTTACACGGCATAATCCAAATTGCATGACAGCAAGGAAGATAATAGCAAGAAACACTCCTTGCCCCATAAAATTTGTTTCTCCTTATATAAATATACTTTTTTTTGTCCCAGAAAGAAAAACAACTGTACATATAGAGGAAAAAAAAGAAAGAGTTGTCTATACTAAACCACTGTTTTAAAAAGTTACTTAAAATTACCGAAATCCTTTAAGATTACTTTTTTCATACTTGCACGCCAATGCCTCTCCCTCCTCACTGGTGCAAAGTTCGTAACTCTGCCACTAATACAGAAATCTGGGGAAGGATTCTGTCTGTATCCATGAAGAGTCAGTTGTGATATTCGTGTCATAAAAACACTATTTCAAAAAGCTCTAGTTATTGTAAGGTAAATACCATCCTTCTGTGAAAGTAGAAACGACACATTGACTGTGTTAAACACCATTTTTGAGTTTTATCATTAGATAAAACATATACACATATACATAAAACATAGAAAGTGTATAGACACTAAAGCCTAGAGTACTTTTGATGTCCTTGCTGAGAGAAGTGAGTTACCATCTAACTTTCCCTTCTGGGAAGGGAAACAACAGTGAACAGAGCCCTTGCCACAGACCCAGGCATCACCGATGGGTATATCTCCCATGCAGGAATTTCTGGAGCCCTTCTCTCCCAGAGGGGTGACTCCCCTTTCTAAAACAATTAACAAATGCAACTCGGAGGCAAGAAGAGGTTGCTCCTGAAAGAATATCTCAGTCAAACACTTTTTGCAACTCTTTATTAAGAGCATCCTCTGGGAGGTGGCATAAGCCATTGGCTTATGCTTCCCAGGAAAGGCAGAGACAGGGAATGCTCTGTCCCCTAAATGTACACTGAACAAAGCAGTGTGTCAGGCAGAGCAGTCCCGCAGGGCAGATCTTAACACCAGAGCGGAGATCATCCAAGCTGCATCTTAGGAACCTCCTATACAGCCAAAGCTCAAATAAAATGCATTGGAAGCCAGGATGGCAACATTAGCTATGAATACAGCTGACTAACTGAATTATACATTATGCAGGAAGACGCAGAGATTCTGCCTAGCTCCACAGGTGGTGACAAGAAATGAGAAGCCTTTGAATTTGCTTTATCCTTTACATCATAAACAATACCAGAGGGTACTTAAGTACACACAGCAGTACACACAGCTTCATCATGTATGTCTGGCTAACTCAATCTCAGTTTGCTCATATGAGATGCAGAGACTTACAAGGGGCTTTGCATTAACAAAAAAAAAAAAGCCAAAGAGGAACATGAGAATGAAATCACATATTTTTAAGACTTTTTTTAACCTTGATATTTAAGAATAGTGACCATAAAAGTTGAGATTGTTTGAGCTGATCACTTTGAAGATTCCTCTATAAATCTCCGTAATGATTTGAGTACTGATATACTGGGCAGTAATAAATGCAAATAGTAAGTGCATTTGACTTATCATTCTCTGAAATGTATAGGATACTTTTAATATTTTTAATATATTGTACACTAGGAAAGTTTAATATTTCCATGATTTCTCTAATGAGAATTTCTTTTGATTACAAACTGCTGGTAAGCCTTGTAAGGCCATGGAGTACTGGAAGCAAAAAAGTCTGCAGACAAAACCCCTTCTATTTCTCTTTCTTATAAAAATAAAGGCTCAAGCAAGCTCAGTGATTGCACATTTACAAAGAGCAGATTATTTCTAAAAAAAATTACATCAGCCAAAACTTAAAAAATCCAACCAGAGGAAAAAACAAGTGTTGTACTTCAGCTACTACTTTACAGAATGAAAAGGCTAAGGGCCAAGCCCTGAGCACTGCGAGAAATTTCTAATAAATAAATAAATAGATAAAAAGCATTATTTTGTACCAGGAAGTAAATCTGATTGCACTTAAGAGCAAAATACGAAGGAAAAGGAAAGACTTAATCATGTAACATGAATTTTATTAACCAATTACCAGGAATTCCTAAATAATTTTTCAATAAAAAACTTTGCATTACATAGTAAAGTTTTCCACACACTTCCATGGAAACAGCTTCATCAATCCCCACCTGTTACCTACAAAACTTACAAAGTATAACTTCAGGAATAAAGAGACTTGGCTGTGCACTTGTTCTCATTAGGGAAAATCAAAGCACATAAAAACAGTGTCAGATCTGCAGAAGGAAACCTGGGGAATTAATGTTTAACCTTTCTTCAGTCACAAAGGGACCTTTCACTATCTTGGTAACAACACTTGGAAACCTGGGGAATTAATGTTTAACCTTTCTCCAGTCACAAAGGGACCTTTCACCATCTCGGTAACAACATTTACTGACATACAGTCATTTGATAGTTTAGTATCTTTTTCTTTCCTTGAGGAGGGGCAATAGTGCAACTCATATGCCTGTTGCATTCTGCTCTAGAGGTCAATATTTTCAAACTCTGAACCACCAGAATAGTCAGGTTTAGGGTGCGCTTTTTTTTTTCTCCACCCCATGGGGTAGCATATTTAATAATGTCAAAGAATGTGAGACTACACAGTCACGTAATGATTTTTTCTCTGCTACTTAACTATTCTCTTTTGCTCCTATCAGGTCTTATTAAAGATTGTGGCACTTCTTAGAATAATGCAATTAGTATTTTTTTAGGATTTACGGTGATCACCGTATTTCCTTAATGACTATGTTCCTTCTGTCTTTAGTGTTTGATTTTGCCCCGTGTGAAAGGTCTTTAAAATTCATTATCTCCCTAATGAGAAGCCAAAACTCTACCAGTGTTATATTCAGAAGTATCCTACCTGCTTAAGTAGTGAGGTGATAGTAAGATTTTTATTAAAAAAAAAAATCATGAATTTTGGAATTTACATTCCGTGTTTCAAAATCAACCATAAATGTGATCTCCTTACCGCTCCAACAATGGAGCAATGAAATAAAAGTATATTTTAACAACCACTTAACCACTACAGTAATATCCTTATGGAACTTGCAATAGAAGTTACACTATATTATGGACACAGAATGTAGAAATATTACTTGGGTTTCATAGCAGAGATATTAATAATGGGTTTTAAATGGAATAAAATTACGTGAACATATAAGATTCCTGCATATATGTCCCTTTTACTGCTGGGAGTACTTAGAAATGAGGTTTACTGAAATCAGTGGGAAAGACTCACTCGGGCTTCAGAATCAGAACCCATTCAGAGCCATTTTTAGGACTGACCACAGTCATAGCATGTTTCATCTAAGAATACTATCAGAGCCCCAGATAACTGATCATGACATCCTCAGCTATATAAGAGGATGGAGGCACATTCCAGCTTTACCTTATTTCTTGCTTTATAATTGAAAGTTTCCTTATTACTTTCTTTTTGATGCAGTTTAAAAAATGCCAGATATCCATTTTACAGTATCTTAAGTCAAGAAGCAGGTTTGGTGACTTGAATGTCCCTTTCACAAATCAATAATAAAACTATATGTGATTCACGCTCAAAAGAACAACTTTTAATCCTAAAACCAAAACAGAAAATGTATTTTGAAGACCAATATTACACCTAATGGAAGATTAACACAAGAAGAGAACATTCTCAAAATTTAAGTCCCCCAACCATTTAATTGCTTGAAGATACTGAGAGACTATATTATAATTATGTTCCTAATTTCATGGTTTAAAATAAAGCATTTAAAAATGGTAGATAATTAGATCTGCTAATATGGCAGGATTTTTATATTTAATATTCTTCTCAATACTACATATATTTGCACTATATATAAGACTTAGAGAGATTTGGGGAGGTGAGAGTATACCTTGTAACAGAATTTGCAGTTTACTACTAAAACCAGGTTATCACTGCATAATGGAAACACAGGGCCTTTTTATACTTCAATTGGGGAAAAAAAAAAAAAAAGCTGTATGGGACCACCCACAGTGCAGCTATTTAGTAACCCTAACGCCTATGCTGGATTGAACTATAGGAAACGCTGAAACACAACTATCTGTATGGCAATACAGACATGGCCTTAGGGGAAAAAATTTGCAGGAAATTGCTGAATAATTTAATAATGCATTTAATGTGAAATAAGTATAGCGATTCCTTTGGCCGAATGTAATTTATATGCAATTTTAGTTGCTAAGAGTGTGAAAGTTTTTAAAGGTATAGAGGCCAGAAGAGGAAGAGATGGAAGAAGGTGATAAGAAGGAAGACTAGAGAAGTTTTAGGATCATGCCTGAGGAAGGCCTTGGCTCCCTTAACTTTTAGGCATCTGAGCCTAGAGCCTAACATGTCAGTTGCTGTGCACAGCCTGGGCATGCCAAAAAAAAAAGTTCCTAAACGTCTGAGAACATCCTAAATTAGTGAGAACAGGGTACTTTGGGGAAGACTCACTCTATACATGTCTGTTTCTTTAACTGTTTCTCTAAGAGCTAGTAAGTATTTGCTAATGGTCACTGTCAGAGACCATAGTAGGTAGATGTACCTTTTAAGCCAATCCAGCATGTCCTATACCTTGTATGCTGAGCAGGAATCTGTCTACATCAGGTCAAATGCAATGCTGCACATAGCATTGAGTCCCAAATCCCATCGTTTGCTGGTCTGTAGGACCCATCAGGGCTGCACAGGAGGCACAACCTGCCTTCTTAATGCTGGCCTCAATGCTTTCCCAGTGGTACAATGTCACCAGAGTTACATAAACAGATCAACTCTTCTCTTCAGAAGACTTGCTTGTATGCCTACCTCTGGGCAAGTGCACAAACCACAGCAGAAGCCTATTGACCTTTAATTGTTTTCTGTACACTTGCAACAGGACAGACTGTGCTTTCAGCTCAGGTTATAATTGGATGGTTAGCACTTTCTTTGCTGTATTTAGGCTCCTCTGAGGAAGGCACTGAAATGCAGTTTTCCACTTCCTACATGAATGGTCTTAACCTCTAAGTGATTGGAATGTAAGTAATGGCTGTGCTCCCGCTTCACTGGAGTACCTCTGAAACAATGGTCAAGGGTAGGGCAGAAAGCGCTGAAAGAAGAATGCTATCAGGAAGGAGAAGACTCCCAGGACATCAACAGAGAGAGCCAGAATGGGTGTTGGCTAATTATACCATGCAGCCAGCTGTCTAGAGGAAAACCCTGGAGCAACAAGTCCTTTTCCTCTCTGCCTGCCACTCAGTGCAAGCACCAGGGAGATGCTTCCATTCATCATCTGCCACTGCTCTTTCAAGTGCAGACTGAATTCAGGATTTCAGCTCAAAAAAGGCACAATGAGCAAACCATAGAATGCCCTGTACTGATCAGAATGAAATGGAGGTATTCAAAGACAGTTATACCAAAATCAAATACAAAATTCAAAGGGTCTGCATCATTAGGAACAAGACAGTTTTCTTTTCTTGTTTTGTTTTGGGTTTTTTTTTGTTTGTTTTTTTTTTTTTTTCCCCTGAGAAAACTTCTGGAGAAACCTAATAGGCCTACAGCAAGTCTTCCCACACACAAAAAACATTACCAGGGTTTTCATTTTGCTCCTTTGCTTCCCAACACATGGGTTTTAAAGTTTACTAACTCCCTTCTGTGACAAAACTCAGGAAAAATAAGCCACCTTTGAAAAGCACAACAGGGGAGGACAGAAAAGCAAGAAAAAACAGCCTTGTGTTTTCAAAGTGATGACATGGGAGTTAGAACTGAACATTAAGACTTTACCAGGAATCCCTAAAGAATTGGTACATATTATTTTAGGACTAAACTCAAACCATATTGGTGTCAAAAGATTGCTTTTGAATTGTTGGGTAACACTCATGGACTGGGTGACTTTCAGCAGTACACAACTGTTTTCCTCTCCCTGGGAGGTAAATGTTGCTGATAACTATATAGCAGAGTAAGCGCCAGAGAGGCTGAGGAGTCCTTCCCAAATAAAAAAAACCTAACAGTCTGGGTTGGAAGAAGGCAATAAATAAGATTGCTCTATCAGCTCCTTGTCTCTTCTGTCTACTAATTCTACTCTTCCCTTACTAATATGATACTTTTGCACTCCATCTGTGTGTGTGGTGCTTAGAAAGGGCTTTTTGAGGACTATGTTTTGCAAGTAGGACAGAGGCTTCCCAGTTCTTTATGTGTAGGAGAATTCATAATTGAAAGAATATAGGAAGAAAAGGGCTTACTAATCTCAGAGATCTCTCCTGGCTTTGTGCACTAGAAAATTATTAAGATGTTGCAAAGCAACCTACCTGTATGAGCATGTGTTTAGACTCATTTTGTAGCTAGAAACATTTGAAATGTGAGTGCCTGAATTAGTTCACACTTCTGCTTGGCTCTCACTTTCCTTTCTGTTCCCCTGAACTCTTGTTCTACCTCTGCCTCCACAGAACCCAGGCAACTGTGAAAACACCATAAATCTGTGCTCAAACTGGTGTATAACAGGGAAGTTTTTGTTACATTGATTGATACATTGTAGATATTTTCATTACTAAATAAGACTGATACCCAAGATTAAATAGAAAAACTATTCATTAAAATGTTTTTAAAATGTTAGGTCTTTTAAAGCAATATATTTCCTCATCATGATTGGATTTCATGGGACTTCTCTCTAAATACAATGATGAACCTACTCACCTCTGAGTTGAAGGCTTCTGTGTTCCCTGTTCCATGGAAAGGGATGCTCCTGACTTCCAGAAACTTTCTCAAGAAGTCTTTCCAACCTGAGAGAAGCTAACAGATTTAAAAAAAAAAAAAAATCAACAACAAAAAAACCCAAAATAAACAAAAATCAAACCAACAAAAACCCCCAAATTTCAAAAGATCCAGAGATTGTTAATGGGATTTCAGTAAAAGATAATCTAATGGGTCGGGAGGTGCAGGAGAGAGAGAAAATATTATCACTCAGTGAAGTGGAATTAGAAGTCAAATCACAAAATAGGACAAAATTAAGGTAAAAAACATAGTTGCTTTTCAGTGACTTATTCATATAAAAACATATATATAAAATGGAAACATGGTGAGGCAATTAATACCAAAGGCATTAGAAATTAATAGTGACTAGATAATCCCAAGCACCCCTCCTCCTATTCTACATTTCTATAATTCTGTGCCACCTCCTCCCTCTAGAAACAGTCTACATTGCCTGTTCCTCTGGGTATGAACTTACACTCGTGTGTCTTAAACACAGGGGTTTTGAAAACTTCTTTCACTGAGATGCAAATTAACAGCACTTTCCTTGCACGTGGGGGAAGTTAAGAACACTCATATGAACAGGTAGGGCAGCTCATCTGTAGCGTGTCACGCCAACATAAATTGTCCACGTTTGATACAGGCCATAGCCTAAATCAGACTCATGAACCCAAACAGACAGAACAATTCACAAAAGGTATGTTACTCAGGCAAGAGCCAAGACCTGAGTCCAGTAACAGTTCACATATAGGAGAAGATAAAGGACAGGTTAGACAAATATTTAAATGTTGGATAACTGTATTTTGGAAGGCTGTAAAAACAAAAGTGTATATTTTAAAGGTTAAAACACAGATGCCTAAGGACTTCAGGACCAGTCAATTATGGAGAAAGTACGGAGGAGTAGATGGAGATGAGGGAATAACAAAAAAAGAAAAGAATGAAAATCAAACTAGACTTCACAACATCTAAAGGCACCAGCATTCTTCTCAGGAAATGTAGGATTTTTCCTAGCTGCAAATTTATGCAACAGGTCAAATATATGTTGTCCTCATTTTCTTTGATGGTAGATTGTATAGATCAGATATCAGAGCCTAGGTACGTTCAGCATATGCAAAGACTTTAATTTAAAAACAACTAATGGTGGTCCAAGAGAAAAGAACTGGAAATGGAATAACTCCCTAATGATGGATTTCAGGGTTTGGATGCTATCTAAGCAGAAACGATATTCTATTTTATATAGCTAATAAAGGTCAAACATCTGAAAACATAGGATGCATATGAAGCTGTAAGAGGAAGGAAATTAGTAGAGCTTTCCAGAGGAAAAGTGAAAGACAAAGAAGTAAATTAACACTGGAGACTGAAGAAGTGAGAACTCTGCATAAAAATGGTTAATGAGTATATTTAAACACCTCTCACTTTTTTCCATTATTAAAGAAAATTTAAAAGGCCCACAACAGGCTGAAGTTAAGATTTTGCAGTGTGAAAATAAGGCCAGTGAGCTCCTCATCTATAGATAAAATGCAAGAAAAAAGGCAATTTTCAGACAAAAAAGAATACAAAAGTGTGGGGAGACTAAAGACCAGAGATGATGTCACATAATCCATCAGTTTTCGTCTCTGTTTTATACTCTCAGACACATGGATAGTTTGGAGAAAACTGCAGAATTATAGATTAATGAATTTAACATGCCATGGCAAAATTAGAATCAGTTAGATCCTGACTTAGAATAAATAACAGAAAAGTGGAGGCTGTAAAAGAATGAAGTTCAGAATAATATTCTGCTAATATTCATAAGTCATATAGATCCCTATGTCTAAGTGCATTTATCCATTAATAAAGTGACCTTTTTATCAAGTTAACAGAAGCGGGAAGTAGGACACTCAGGTTTTTTTCAAAACTTTAGGGTCTACAGGTATAAACAACCCAACAGATTTAAAACCAGAAATGTGAGGAGTGTTATAACTGTTCCACATGTTTACATCACTTGATTATTTAATTTTGGCACAGTATACAAGGGATAAAAAACTAAAGATTTTTGAATATTTATAATAACAGACAAGAAAAGACAACCTTATAGAATCTTAGACTTTGATTTTATGAACTCAAAAAACATTTCAGAAAATTTTAGAAAATTCTCTACTATCAGTTGTGCTAATGAAATTAATGTTTAACAACACGGCATTATTTATTTACTTATTTTAAAGAACTGTACTTAACAGTGCTTAAATCACAATGAAAGCCAATCAAATTGTAATCTTTCATAACAATTAAAGATTATACCTTCTGTTACCATGACATGAGGTTTTATTTATGCTTTGGAATTAAACTTGCCAAATAAACTCCAAGGTCTAAAAATTTTTCAAATATTTTAAATCTACTGGGGAAAACAGGTAGTTCTGTGACCATATAAATACATTTACTGCTGAAAAGAGAGGTGTTATTTGACATTGGTCTGAAAGCATTAATTCCTTTTCGTAGGACACCTACCAATCATGACACAACTTTCGGCCACAAACAGCTTGAATAAAGGGAGGAACATTCTTTACTTATTCCACATCTTTCCCACTGCCTGTAGAGTTAATGTTCTGCTTCTGGCACACAGTTAATTCTAATAAAGAAACAAGAACTTGGGAAACACGCAGATGGCCACATACTATAAATTATGTGGTTGTCTTACGTGGGTGGTATGTAAAACACTCCTTCTTCACTCCCTCATATCAAGCCTGAAATCAGAAGCCGCTTGGTGCTCAATAAGGCTTTTAATTTTCTATTTTTAATGCATGTAAGAATTTTCTGACTTCCAAAAATAAGTTTTGTCAAGTAAGAAAACTTTTATGTAACATCTAAAATGTTAATGATGGTTCTATTCTTTCCAGAGGACAGCTTCACACAGGAAGAGAACAAAAAAAGGAGCAAATCCAACAAGAAAAAGACACGTTCAAGTATGACTGAAGTGGTTTAGAATATTACCCAGGCCCACTGCTGGAAATACTCCTGAAAGAGGTAGTTCTGGAAGCTGGTCACCTGAAGACAGTGAGAAAAAGGATGTGAGAAAGGAAGGATGTGATCATGCATCACACGGAATCCAGACATGACAATTAGAGTTAATGAACCACGACCCATGAAGTTGCTTCAGCACCTTTTTACAACCTCACTTCATGGCCTTAATAAAACTACCAGGGCTTTTTTTACTGAGCACATCTGCTCTAAATTCCAAAAGGAGAAACTAAGTTCAGAAAATATGTTTGGCTTCTTCCCTGTTTTTCAGTCATGTATAAAGCACATTTAACAGCAGTGTATTTACTTTTCTATCTATTCTGTCAACAGAACATGGGCATTGGAAGATATTATAGTAGTTACTGAATTTACATTAACAT
>NW_010115324.1:0-27528 GCF_000699245.1 Pterocles gutturalis | reverse complement strand
GTACCAGGCAAATATTTTTTTAAATTCTCCAGAATAATGACACCTATATTCAAGTATACCTTTTGACTTCAGATATTTAGAAAGTTTATAGTATACTTTACAAAAATTAGGTTGATTTGATGCTCTTGAAAGGTGCCTTACTCCATTTTGATACTGAAATCCTCCACTTCTTCACAGAGCAGGTATGGCTAATGAAGCAACGCCTCTTTCTCCCCAAAGTATGGAAGATCTGTTGAACTTCTAAAGCTAAGGTTGGAACTGATCCTTCCTGCCTTGCAGACAAAGCATTTCTGCAGCTTTTCAGTTTCTGGATCCTACCCATTTCCTTAGGTCTCAAGCACCAGCATGACACCAGCACTGCTCCTTCTGTCCACGAGTAAAAAGAAGAAAGGGGAAGGACAAAGTATTTCACAGACTAATTGTTAGAAGACTCCTTTTTGCATATTAGGAAATGACTGGAAAAGCTCAGGGCTGGGCTACAAGGTATAGAATAAAGAGAAGGAGAACTCATTTCATTCCTCACCACAGTGACAAGTAAAAATATCAATAAATTGACCTTGTTGTATCACAAAGCTTCAGACAGTAGTTGTTGAGCAGCCTAATTATGATGAATCATTTTCAGATCGTCAGTTTTTAGGAAAGATAATGTCTTATTCTGTCAGATAGCTAATGTCAAACCAAAATCCCTGTTTTATCCCCCATCACACCATTTCCTTATAGAAAAAGGGGACAAATAAGTGCCTTTCAGAGCCTCTCAACAGTTTCCCCTGATCACCAGAATGCATGCTTTTGGTCTTTTGCTATTATACAGAATGGAGGATCGATACAGAATTGATAATGCTGGTTTTCCACATCAGGTATGCCTCCTCCACAGCCTCCTCCTAAGATGTTCTGCCAAGCATGCACTTCCATCAGTTTGCAACATTCTCCCTACCTATAGCAGAGAGGTCCACGCTGCCACGCTGGTTTCTCTTCACCCCTAGTTACATTTCCTGATGTTTCCTGACTCCCCTTCTTGCCCCCTCCACAGCAGGGATCAGCAAATAGCAGGAGGGACAAAAAGCCAGATCCTCAGGAATCCCAATCTATCTGATCTTTAAGAAATTAAATTCTCCCTCTCCATCTAGACCATATGTTTAAATGAAACTGTTACCCCCCCCCCCCACCCCCAACAAAATGGATATTAATTTAAAAATTAACCAGGCTGCATGTTAATCCATGACCAAACATTTCATGTTTCATCGAGACAATATTTGTCAGCTGGAGGTCTAATATGTATACAGCTTGTGCTAGCACAAAAATGGTTTTCCCAAAACAAATCAATTCACTATGAAAAGTGATATCTAATTAGAATTGCTTTTTGGTAATGGTAGGCAATTCCAGGAACATTTGTCCAGTTTAGGCCTTATCAAAGCCTCCTACAGTGAAATACATTATTCCACTCTTTTTATAATACGCAGAAAACATCAACACCTTTAGGCAACATACTGCTTTGCTTGCAGAAACCTCGGGGGAGCTGGTGCCTCACACAGAAGACCTTCAATGGGAGTCATTGCCTCTTAAGAGAAGTGGCTTGTAGAGCTTTCTGTTATAAAATCTTTCCATATCTTAAGTAACAGATTAAGTAATAAAACACTTATTAATTTATTCTAGCAAGTTTTCTCAATGCAAAAAAAAAAAAAAAAAAAGTCACACACTGCTTCAAATGCCTTGGTAATAGAAATCCCTGTACACTGTCTCTCCTAGTATACACACTATTGTTAAGGCAAGTTCAGTTTTATATATATATATATTTTTTTTAAGCCTCCAAGAGCTTATTCAATATTACTGGTATCAAAAACATGGTCAAACTAATGAAAAAATAAAATGGAAAGTTTAAAAATTAGAAAATTTTTTAAATTAGCAAAATATAGACTGCTTACTGCAAATACCTTCTGCCTTGCTTAAACATCACATTATTTTTTTTAAAATATGTGTTCAGAGAACACATAAATACATATAACATATATGTAGAATAAACCACCCGAAGACCAGGTGAATTATGTTTTAAAGCTCCACTATTTTAATAATTTCCTTCAACCCAATTGTACTTCAGTAAGGAAAGAACACATAACATATGAATATTTGTTTTTATCTTCAAGTATCATACAAACATTTACTGGAAGATCTCTATATAAACAAAGTTTTCTGAGATAAAACACTCTACTAAGCATTTGCGGTTTCATGAGCTGTTTACAAATCTTTCTAGGATGAATGCACCTAACAAGGTTCCATACTCTAGCACTTTTTATTTGAAAGCAACAGTAAATTGAATTTCTTTGAAAATTAAGTTTCTTTGGTATTTAATTAATTTAATTAATTTTTTAACTATTGTTTTGAAGACATTTAATCTACCAGTTATTGTCATTAAAAAGAAACCACTGCTCCTCATCCAATGTTGCCA
Organism: Pterocles gutturalis; assembly: GCF_000699245.1. Classification (NCBI taxonomy): domain Eukaryota; kingdom Metazoa; phylum Chordata; class Aves; order Pterocliformes; family Pteroclidae; genus Pterocles; species Pterocles gutturalis. Next base: position 25,085 of record NW_010115324.1, on the reverse strand, counting down.
TCCAAAATAACTCATGTTTGTAGGGAGATACATCCAGGGAAAAAATATTCAGTGTTGACACAAAGATAAGAGAACACTTAACAACTCAGAATCATGGCTTGGAAGATCCAGATCAAGCATACACATACAATCCTTACAAGTCCAAGTTTTTGCATACATTCTAAACAGAACTAAAGCAAACTTTCCAATCTTTTAACTAACACACGATATGTGGGACCAACCTCCCAGTACAGTAAATGTATAAAAAAATGACATGTGTACTAATTAAAAAAAAAAAAAAAACACATGTTCTCAAGCCGTGTTTTCAGTGGCCTATATCCTAGTTTGCATGCTAAGAAGATTTATAATCCCCCTTTCAAAGGGGAGAGTAGACCAGGACTGGGTACCAGGCAACTGTGGTATAGACAGTAAAACGTTGCCCTACAATGAAAAGAGGTATGTGCGTGAAAAAAGTACACTGTTCTTACTCATGAAGTTGCTATTTCAAACAGAAGCCGCCATTAGGTAGAGAGGAACTTCAGCTGTGTTTTGAAGGCTCTCTTAACACAAAACCTAACATTAAATACTGCAAAGAAATTTCTCTCCACATGAAGAGATCCTCTGAACAGATTGTCATACACTTTGGATCTTTCTTAGTTAAGAATCTGATTGCAAACACATTTCAGATTAACTGTGAAGAAACTACTTCGAAATAAGAATATCCACACAGGAGTTGTATTACTTTAAAAATGTTTCACAGTAAATCAACTTGACCATCTTGTTCAGGCAAAGACTGAGTCTTTCACAGATAACACTAACAGAGACAACTGTACAGACGTAAAATCACTTCTTACATTATTGCCCAGTCACAACAAGACTAATTTTCATGATTTGCAGTTATAAAAGTCACTGGAACATTAAATGTGTCATACCATCCCATTTGCCTAACCATTAAGAGACAGGAAGCAACCGCGAACACACAGTGAAGAGGAAGATCTTTCACTAGTGACACCCAGCTGTACTTTACCAGGTTAAAATTCTGGTCTCTCTTCTATTATTACACACAATTCAGAAATATTGTTCTACTTACTCTTTATTATGTTCTCAAGGGAACAACACGGCATCTTCCTCCTTGAACAGTTGTAAACCTTAAGAGTGAGTGACTCCAAAGAGGAAGCAATCCTTTCCAGTACAGACACTGTACAGGTGATGTAATTATTTTCTTCTTGTGAGATTTAGTGGCTATTGCTCCTTAGTTCTACCCATAAAGTGTACTATTTCTGCACTGACTGTTTCCTGCTGACTATTGTGCTCTTTACTAAGTTTTAGTAGGTTATTAAAAGTAAGAAGCAGAAAAGAAAAAGCACCATTAGTTGAGAAAGTTGAAATTAAATAGTGATGGAAAATACGTAAATAAAAATGTGGATCTAAGCCATGAACTTTAATGAAGTAGTAAAAAATGGTAAGATGGGAAACAAACGTGTGCAAACAATTATTTTACATAAAACTGCACAAAGAATTAATCATACCAGATTACCACTACAGCAGAATAGAATTTGTATATAGTAGACTAGCGGTTGAAATTCATATGAGATTATTATTTATTCATACACCTGAATATATGTTTTACTATAACAGACAGCATTTAATGACTCTTCCAAAAATCCTTGCAGACATAGACTTCTGCTTTGTTTTGAATGGAAATATTTTTATATTATCACACAACATACTCAGGTTTTGATTCTTAGTACTGAATCATTTAGTATTATCTCTGACGCTCAATAGCTGTATGTAAATTTATACTAGCTGGTAATCCAGCCATCAACTTCTAGACAAACACAATACCTTTATTTATTCTTCTTCTTAATATTATATCACACACATATATATATTTCAAATTATTTTGCTGCAGGAGACCAGCTTAATCATAATCAGCGAACCTATAACATGAAGAATGATTGCTTCACAGCACAGATATTATTTCTGCTTTCTAATGCTCACGTAGATTTTTAGTTTCATGATTTATTTGCACCACAGTGAAATATCCAACATAGTTCAAAGCTAACAATATGTAAAGTATTAATATTGACAGCTGCATAAGATCTTTATTTTCAAAAGAAGCGAGGAATGACTTAAGGAAGAGAGGACAGAGGTGCTGACAGACACATCCATGATTCCTAGGAAAATATACTTAAAGAATGCACATCACAGCATTTGTATGCAACCAAGCTCCCACAATGTAAGCTACAGCAGTTCTTCTACACTAACTTTCTGTGTGGGCACTCTTGTACTAGAAGAGGAGTGATTTTTACATCTTAAGCTTAACTCACTTTCAAAGATGACTGAAAGCAATGGTCTTGGTTCAGGATAAGATTTAAAGGTTTAAAGATTTAAACTTTTAGATAAGATTTAAAGATTCAAACCTTTTGCACACTATTTTCTTACACCAGACAGTTGTTAGCTGGCCATCTCTATTCACTTCTGAAACAGACTACTAGTAACTATCTTCTTTTTCACTTGAATGTGGTTCAGAAGCCTAGCCTCCAAGCACTAATGTAGCCGTGTTGTATGAACTGATTTTTGACCAAGTCTTACATTTCGTCTTAGTATTTTCTGAACAATTAGCAAACAAGGAAAACAAACAGGAAGATCCTGTTTGGCAACCCCTCACTTTGAAGGACTGACAAAAGCTACCTCACTACAGCCATCGCAACCAAACGACACTTTCTATGACTGGCAGAACAGAGCAGCACACAGTATTCATAGGGGATCCCTTTGATCCAGAGAGTATAATTTACCTGTGTTACGGGTCATTTAATTATTTGTCTTCTCACTCAGTATCCTTTGATGTAACAAATTCAGGATGCCAGTGCTCTGGTATATGGAGAAGTAATTAATTCCAGCAATAATGTCTTCAAAGATGACGTTGTAACACAACACAGAAGAAAAAGCCACAAAAAAAGAAAGAGGTTAGACATAAATAGCATATCTCCCTAATTCAGCTAAGAACCAAACTCTGTATGTTAGTCTGAATTATTCGGAGGAGTTAGCTACACAGTGTGTGTGGCCTTTTCCTTTGTTTTATATCATACACGTAAATCTTGTATTTACTAAGATGTAAATTCATGGGACTATATGTTCATACATTCTAAACAAAGGTCATATTAAAGTGCTAAAAATAACACTCACCTATTTTTCAAATTAAAGAATTCAGGATGTATTCTCATTCCTTTCCTAATAACCCTCAAGGTACAGTGATATTGAAGCTATGCAACACACATGTGCCATTATCTCTAACTTTACAATTTTTCTGAGGCTGATCAAGGCAGACCAATCCTAAAATGAGTATTCTGTATAAACAAATTTTAAAATCCACCCTTGCTTGGATTTTCCTATCCCTTTCTATAATGTACCTAGGCTCCCTGTCATTTTCTAAATCTCTCTGAGGCTCACTCTGGAGGTGCCCTGGACTATAAGGGAATACACCCACTTTTACCCTTAAATTCCAAGAAACATACTGACTGCAAAAAGATAAAGTTCTGACTCAGAAGACAGGTTACATCTGCGTGAGTGAGTAGTGCAGCCCCATGGGAGAAGGTTTGTAGAGCAAAACAGTTGGTGCTGAGGACGCAGCACCCACACCACACACGTTTCAGGTGCGTTTACTCAGACTAGTCGATATCAGCTTCTGTGGACCAAATGCCAAATAACAGTTGGAATTCACTGTTGTACTCATCCTCAATTCATAATTAGTTCAAAAAGAATCCAGTTTGCAATTTCTGATACTGCTGCATGACATGAAGTAAAGCATAGTAAACGGGAATGATGGGGATATTCACTTTGAGTGCAGCTGGACAGTGTATGATTTCATGAATGTACATAGTCAGTGTAGCTGCAGAAAAACTTTAAGTTTAATATGCTTACCTGCTTTGTTAGAATTCAGCCAAAGTACTCAGCCCTAAAACTTGACATTTTACTCTGTTTCACATACTCTTAAGAACTGAATTCAAATTAGACCTGGGAGCAGTCATGCTCAAAGATTAAAAGTCCATTTGCATATTCCTTTTGGGCTACTACTGTGGATTAGACTTTAAGATTACTCTTTGATGTATATTTTCTAATATTTTTTTTAACTATCCATTATCTTCTTCATAGGAGTTCTCTACAAAGAAGTAATTTATCAGATTCAAAGGTATGATGGTGAAACAGATGAACTTGAAAAGCACGTGAAACCTGATTTTTTTTTTTTCCCCGGGTGGCAGAGCGTGCTGGCAAGAAATATTCTTTATTTCTACCCATATTTGCTCATTTCTATAACCGGATGATGACTGTAGTCATACTGTTTTAGTATAGCACCAAAAATATCATACAAAGTTTGGAACTGTACATCAAAGAAATGTCCTGACTATTTTAATAATTTTATCTTTATTAGATATACCATTTAATTACCCGTTATGTGGAAACTGCATAAAATGTTAGCAATTTACACTTGGTTGCAAGCCCAAAGTAATAACTGAAATTATAAATGACAAAAACATGGCACTTCAACTGTTGGTTCTACACCTCAGTGCATTTTTTTCTCAAGCAAAAGATTATTTGGAGTGAAATATTATGGCCTGAGAACACGACAATGCTCCAGAAAAGCTGCACATCCATTAGTGACAGGGGAGTAAAGAACTGCTCAGAGCAATGGAAGATTTTCATCTTTTCTACTTTCTTCAGATATCCTGGGGAACCAGGAGAATAATGGATCTGCAGCAGACAGTTCCCATGTGGCCTCTACCAGCCCTTCATATCAGCAGCTGTCAAAGCTTGATCCACAGGTTGATTTAACATGTAGTCCCCCAGAATGGTTGCTTTCACAGGAAACCTCCTTTATCTACCTGCTCTGGTCGTGATAGATGGAGGAGGTCATGGCCTTGGGAGGAGTTATTTGCAGACCTTCCCTCTCTCTTTTTCATTTAGTTTTTTATTTTAAAGGGAACCTGAGTGGTGTTATTTACAGCCCTGTTAAGAAAGATTAGCAGAACTGAAGGACAATAATACAGATATAAATTTTATGACATGATTGCTCCAGGCCAAAAGAGATGAAAATACAGTGCTAATGACACAGCGTTTTGGGGTCTGCTTTCAAATTATGACAAAGAACATGAAGGTAAGAAAAACATTTACAAAGGTATTAAAAGGGCTATGATACAGATCGATGCTTTTGGGTACCTATTAATTCTTCTCCTCCTCCTTCCTCCTCTTCCCTGTTCTTGTTTTGGCAGGGATAGAGTTAATTCTCTTCCTAGTAGCTAGTATGAGGCTATGTTTTTGGATTTGTGCTGAGAACAATGTTGATAACACACGGATGTTTTAGTTGTTGGCAAGCAATGCTTACATTAAGTCAAGGACTTTTTCAGCTTCTCATACTGTCCCTGTCATCCCAGCTTCTTCTCTACATGAAGCTGGGAGGAGACAGAGCCAGGAAAGCTGACCCAAACTGGCCAAAGGAGATATTCCATACTGTAAAACATCATACTCTATATATAAGCTCGGGGAGTTGGCCAGGGGGATGCAATCGCTGCTCGGGGGCTGGCTGGGATTCAGTTGGTGGGTAGTGAGTGGTTGCATAACTTGTTTTTCTTGCGTTTTGCTTTTCTTGTTTTCCTGTTCATTACAATTTAGTAGTAGTAATAGTAGTATTGGTTTTATTATTTTTTTTTCAATTATTAAATTGTTCTTGTCTCAACCCAATTATTTTCCTACATTTTTCCTCTGACTCTCTCCTCCATCCCACCACAGGGGCCAGGGAGCGAGCAAACACCTGTGTGGTGCTTAATTGCTGGCTGGGATTAAACCAAGACACTCCTGCTCTTCTTCTTAAGACCATATTAATCAACTAGCAGTGCACATACCACATATAATAGGCACAATAGCAGAAAGAAAAGAAAGCCTTGTAAAGCTGAGATTGCAACAGAATTGCAGATTTCATTTAGAAATACTACAGGTGTATTCAGCATCAACAGACATTAACTGAGCTTTTAGAAAACAGCCTAAAATATAGCTCAAAAACATTGTTACTCAGGGGACAGGATGGTGATTTTAGCTCTCCATTTGTTTTGCAGTAACTGGAAAGACAAGAAAAGAGGAGACCATCTATTATGAAGTAGGGCAACCAACCACTTTTGTTGTATTTTCTGCCTTATTATTGAAGACTAGGAGCAAAGTAGAAAAGGCAATTTTCAGATCCAATATTCATCCGGTGATATTAAGACTATTGCCAAAGAAAGATCTCAAATGAACGCACATTTTAATCTCCGTAATCAACACAAAAATCTGCTGAAACACCTTCTCAACAAAGACTAATATTAAAAATCTGAGCTCATAAATGTTCTGAATGGAACATCCATTTCATTTGATGTGCAATCACTGCCCCTTACTGGGGAATGACCCTGCAAATTTATTGTCCTTATAAGGCTTCAGCAAACATTTTATACTATTAATCATTATTCCTAGTCATTAGTTTTACAATGGTATAAATCTAGATAATAAAAATATTATTTGGCCAAAAAATATTGTGACATCATTCTGCACAGAGGAAGCAATCAACAATGATGCTTTTTATTGAACAATTAGTAAAGTTTTCACTATTTCTAGAGCTGATATGAAAGACTTCAGTGGGTTTTTCTGTGTTATGTATTTATTAAAAAAATATTTATTTTACTCTACCAAAACATTTATGAAATTTCAGAAAACTGTTTTATTCTTTAAGTACTACTCCATTCTTGCAAGTGTATATTTTTAGAATCTTTTTTAAAAAGTATGGATTTTCTTGACATTCTTTTAATTACTGTACACAAGTTTTATCATTTTGAGACTGTTAGCATCTCTGCTTAAACATGGCATTGAAACAAAACTTTCTCTACAGCAAATACCCACGTTTTTCTATGCTGCAAGTTTTTACCATGCTAGAACATCAAGCACCTCTTAAAATTACCCATTACCATTTGTCCCAGAATACAGCTATTAACACTGTAATGTGCTGAACCAATTATGCATGCATGTGCAGAGATTGCTTTTCAGACCTGAAGTCTTCAGTCAGATACATGTGTAGTAACAGTTTTCATATCTAACCAACTCAAACCCAATCATAGCATCTATGAGCATCTATGAATCACTAACTTTCTGCAGGAAAGGATGCCTAGAGACTCAGGAAAAAGTTTCCCTGTTTTAACAGCATCTTTTCCTCTATTTTCTACTATTGCCCCAGAAAAGAGTTCAAATCCTGTTCCATCCTTGAGTTTACATCGGTTGTATAGCTTGAAAAATAGCATAGGGTAACACTGTCTCTCCCTTTCAAAATCCAAACTGATAGTGACAGAATGTAAATTAATGTATTTTTGTATATGAAAAAAAATGAGTTGTAGAATTGTTATAACTGCTGTATTTATCAAGATGTTTCAAATGGTTATAAATTACATCGGTTTCATTTATGGTTTTCAATAAAATTTGCTAATATTTAAGTAACTAGCTTTCAGCCACCATTTATTTGATTTAAACTCATTTTTCAGTTTGAACACTTTTTGGTTGCATATTTAAAAGCAAAAAGTCAAGGACTGGCTTAACTTCAAAACAAAACCTCCAAAAGTTGGCTCTTCCTAAACATTCTTTAAACTTCCCTCCTTCTTGACATTTATAACAGTGCTTATCTTTGAATGATAACAAATGAGCTTAAAGAATGAACACTGAATGAAGTACAGATATTTTTATGGCCACATACCAAACCTGGTACAAAGTTTTATTTTTTTTCCAGTTCTCCTTTCAAGACCCTGAAGCTGAGCTACTGGAGACAGCATAAGCTATCATCACTGTAGCTGCTGTGGCCTTGGAACATTGACACTGAGTTATGGAAAACGGAAAGAATACAAGGGCATTACTAGAAGAACAGAGTCTGGAGGATGAGAGTGGGGGGTCACAAATGAGGGATAGAGAGGAAGGATAAAACAAAGAGAGAAATATAAAAATAATTATAAATAGAGGAATTAAGGAAGAAAGAAAAAACAGCATTAAGAGAAAGCAGGAAATCAAGCAAGAAATAAACAGATTTTGGACACAATGTGTTTTACTCAACTGTCTATCCCTTTTATCGGTAATTACTTATGATCTTGTACTAAAGAAGGAGCCATTACATTGTCTGTTGTAGTGAAAGAAGTTGTCCATGGGTCCTGTTGTGAGCAATTAAAAGCAAAGAACACATGAATATAGAAGTATTTATTTTGTTTAGGTGGATATTTTAAAGCAGTATTATTTCAAGGAGGTAGCTTTTGGTGTTTTGGTGACAGGTGGCCCCACTACCTAAGTGTTGGTATGTATTTGCTTAGCTGAACTGGCTGCAGATAACAGTTACACTGAATGGCCCGCTCTTTCCTCAGAAAGTGGTTAAGGCTCACGTAATCTGTGTTAACACTTTTCCCTGTTTCTCACTGTTTCTCTTCACAGATCCCTATTTTCTTTCTCCGCAGCACTGCTGACTAGGAGGGTGATAACCAGAAAGGTGCATGGATCTTAATGAGTCTTCCCCAAGAGCCTGTGTCACATATTGGACAAGATCGTACAATGCCCCCTTACCTTTGCCACCGAAGGGAATTAGGACTGGTCAAAAACTTGCAGCAGAAGCCAGAGCAGTACCTGCAGATTCAGGCTGAAAGTTCTCATACAGCAAAGCTGTTAAGCAAGTGCTTAAAGGGAACTCTCTTCAGCAACCAGCCCTTGGACACATGTCTTAACAGCCTTATTGAGCAATGACAGCCCACTGAAATGAGGCCTGAGAGCAACCATACATCCACTCGAGCTGGACAGTTCCCTAGTGACAATGACAGCATTGAATCCCTGTTATTGACATTGTGGCGATTTCCAGCAGTCTTACATTTTGAGTGGTTAACTTTTTGGTTGAAATTGTTTTCCCACATTTAGACTCTTTTTGAAGTGTCCTTGTCTTTCATCGGCTACTGTCTTTTTGTCTGAAATGGTTGCCTATGTTGAACATTAAAAAAAAAAAAAAAAAAAAAAAAATCACAACACTCCCCAAAAAGTTCAATGTGTCACAAAATAAAGGCAATTATATAGAAAACTGTAATACAGTGGAAGTTACCAGAAACTGATGTCACGTAGATTGCCCAAAGTGACAAAGAAAAGTTCGGTGCCTATATAATTCAACACTTGTGGAAATCTCTTTGAAAATGTATCAATTTTACTTTTAGCTAAGTTCTGACTTCGCATTGCTAAGGACAGAAGGTTGTTTTAAATTACCTCCAGTTGCAACAGGCATTATTTGTGAATCTAATGAGATTTTAAGGGTTGCATCAAACAAAATATTTGAGTATGCTGAACTGCAACTTCTAATTTTAGCAGATGAAGAATTTCAGGATACAGACACTGTCTTCATACATATTTACAAAGTAATAAATATACGCCTTGCTTATGTGAATTATTAACAACATAATAAAGAGGAATCTAAGACAGAATCTCAGTGCTCCATAAAAAAAGAAAAAAATAATTAGTATGTAATGTTTTGCCTCAAGTGTTGTCAGTGACCTCACTGATGAGAATGTAATAACTCATGACCAAGCAATAACAAAAAAAAAAGGGACAAACCAGAATTCTGCCTTTGGTCCTCCAGCTTATTCTGGTGTGCACACCCTTGAAATTGCAGAGTTTCACAGACAAAGGTGACTATGTTTTCTCATTAGAAATACTCCTCCACAGCTCACTTTTTTTTTTTTTTTCCCCCCCACATGGCTGGGGACCTCTAAGTGACTGACTGTCTGTGATAAGCCAGCCTTTACAACACCTTCCGTGTCCCACTGTGGTTCTTGTCACCTCACCTCCACCAAGATGCTCAGTGGGTATCAGTTGTCTCCAGCATAACTGGGTGCTGTGACAAGATGGCCTTACAGCTAAGTCCTACCAAAGTCCTTCCCCTTCCCAAAGGATCCTAATACAGTTCACCTACTGTTTCTGCCCTTTGCTTTTCAGCATTCCCAACATCTTTTCATTTGTTTGCATACCACAAGCTGAAAAAATGAACTTTCTGTATTAAAGACCACCACAGCTGGACTGTAACTCTTATGTCCAGTTATTCCTGAACACATGAGCACAGATTATTCTGAAATGCAAGTTCTACTTCTGTTCTGCCCTTCAGGGAAGTTTCAAAGCTTATGCTTAACCTAAGATGTTAAGATGCCTCTGAACCACCATTTCAAGATGCTAATACACCCAGGAAAAGACATTGCAGCATCATTCAACTCGCAGCACACTGAAGATCTGAGGTGGCCTAAAGCTGTGTGTTTTAACATTTTTCATCTCTTTAAAATATTCCAATCATTATACTCATGTATAATGTGTTTCAGACTGACATTAGAAATGTTTTTGTTTCATGTGTTTCGTATTTCGTATTTCTTTGACTCCTCAAGCATGTGTGAAAAAGTTTGAAACTCCTCGATTTGAGAAATTCTGATTTTTATATCCATTCCTACCATGGCAAGCTTTCATCCCACTTTTTTATTGACCAACAGACTCATATGTCTCTATATTAATCTGTGTTCTCCAACACATATCAGTTGCGTGGAGCAGGAATAAAAGCATTTAGAACATGAAATATAGAAGAGACAGACTGCACAACTATATGTATTCTAGTCCGGGTAACTTGAACTCCAGACAACTGTAAAGATAGTCCATTCTCACAATTATTTTTTCTCTCTTATCTGCAAGCCACCATCAAACAAGATGCTTAGACTGACAAAGAAAATCTAAAATTTAAAATATCTGATCAATCACATATAGAACAGTTCACGACACAGCCACAAATTCCTACCCAACTTGAAAAATTTGAAGAAAGCATTTCATATATTGGCATGGATGATGACTACAGGTCTGCTTTACATACTAATTTTTCCCCATAATTTTGAGTATCTCAAGTACTTGCAAGAGCTGTTTAAAAAGCTGTTCAGCAGATGCTGCTAAAATTTACCAATGCCTACATTTTACTGCTATATTTTGGTTTGATTGACAATGTAGCTTTTAATCAAAATGGCTCCACTCCAGAACAAAGAAACAGCAATGCCAATAGAAAATACTTCTCTACTGATAAAACCACAGCCACGTCAGAAGACTAGTAATGCTCTTTAGCATGACTTTCTGGAGTAGACAGATCTAAGTGACAGCAGCTGACAAAAGGTTAAAAGATAGAATATGATCTCTCCAGCTAAAAGCATGTTTGCCCTGCGCTGTGGAGAACCATGCAGAAGTATCCAACCCAGGTCTGATCAAGCAAGCTCTTGAACTACAAGTAGTGAGGTCACATCAGCACAGTTGAGTGGCAAGATTTACTAGCTGGAAAGCAAAGCCTGTATAACCCAAGGTATACTGCTTTCAGGACACAAGCCAGAGAGTGCTGTCCTATATTATGCAGAGTAAAAAGCAGAGTTGGCACTACCTGTACCAGTACTGTTAGGGAGTTGTTTAGAAAGAGCAAGTGAAAAAGGCAACTCCTGAGGAAAATGAAGGAAGCAGTGGAGAGAGTCTTGCAGAGAAACAGTCTCATTAACTGGGCTACTCTCACCAGTATACAATGCTGGGATGCCCCACTTTTATCAAAGATAATTCAGGACAAAGCAGTGACTGTCTAATGCTAAAACAAGTGGACACCTTGGTTCTTTTAATTCTTCCCCAAAATGGAAAAAAATGCATTTTGATTTGGACAGCCTTTTCCTTCATACAGGATGAACATTAAATTGATCTGGATAAAATAAAACTTCAAAGACAATAGCTAGTTTTGGGATGAATAGTTACAAAGTATTAGGGATTGACACTACCCTTCGCACAAACCTAAAAATACACAAAGAAACTGAAATGTTTCTAAAAATCTCTTAAATGTTTTTAGAAGGGATATAATTGTCTGATATCTATTATACTGATAATCATCCATAGCTACTATAACAGTATAAACACAGCCAAGGCCTTTCAAATTTAATCTGTTAAACACAATAGGCCCTTCTTTATAAGTTACCCTACCAAGCTTTTCCTCATTTCTTTTCTCTGAAACACCATCATCTTATTTTTAATATAGGACACTACAGGTGTCAGCTTGCACTAACTTTGAAAATGAAGATGCTTGCTATCCATTAACTCTAAACAATGCTATTTTATCAAAGGTTGGTCAAGAGGTTAGAGGGAGAGAATATCACTCTTTCTCAGCATTAACAAATCCATTCTGAAAGGGACACTCTTCATCTCATTTGTAAGACATGTAGCCCCATAAAGCCAAGATTTATAAGGCTGTGTAAATTATGCGTACCTGTCAATGAGACAAAAGCAGTCTCTCTCAGCACTGGGGTGTGCTTTCCATCGCTTAACAAAAAAGAAAGGAGCATGCAATTTTCAAAGGTCTCCTTTCATCACCTGGAAACTAGATATTGACAAGATAAACTGAAAGAAGAAGCAAAATTATTATGTTATCTGAATATATCCATTGGGCTTCATGGTTAGACAAGGAGAACACCATGAAAAAAGAAAAAAACAAACAAACAAAAAAACAAGAAAATAATTAGCAGCTTTGCTGTGAGAATTTGAAATCTGTAACAAGCTGGATCTTAGATGCCAAGGTGAGCAACTATGTCATCTTACAGAAGTAAGATTCCTTTTAATTTACAAGTGTAAAATAAAATACGCATTTATTGTTAAAAATCACAATTCTCCAGATGTTCCTACACATTCCTTCAAGTAAAGAGACAGTCTTATCGCTGTCAATGAATCTGCCCCACATTGGATTTTCTGCTTCTGCTGGCCTTTCTGTATGGATGAGGGAAAACAAACAAAAAAACCCCCTAAAATGTAAGGTGTATGGATGAGGGAAAACAAACAAAAAAAAAAAACCCTAAAATGTAAGTATTAAAAACCACAATCAAATTATTACAAAGATTTAGCTTCATCTTGATCCTTTAAAGTGCTACATCATGGTTGGTACTCAGTATGGGATTATATCTGCATCCTGAACCTGGGAGAAATTAGTTACAGAAAAAGTCACTGGGATTTTTCTTTTAAACTATTTTGTTGGTAAAAAGCATTTTTAAGTCAACAGAAATTTCCTTAAGGGTTGGTTGATTTGGGGGTTTTTTTACCATTCTGGATCTTCATCAAGACGTAAAACCTGAGTTTTAACAACTTCTATTAAAAAAAGAACCATACACTGAAGACAATTCTCCTTTTCTTCCAAAAAAACCCCCAAAAAACAAAACCCAAAAAACCCCCCAAAAAACAACCCAAGCAAAAATACCCCACCCAAACCACATTCTTAAAGTCACTCCAGTTCAAGATGTTTAACTTTAGGTAACTAGGTTCTGTATACCTAATAATGTCACTGGTGTTCCAATACAGCTGGTAGCATTGCTAAACATGTTTCTGACACCACTGAAGGCAAGGTCCCTTCTGAGTAACAATTATATTTTCTCTAAGTGGAATCCTGAACAAATTAAAACCCAAGCTACTTTTTTTTTTATCAGCCTTGGTGAGTCAAGATTAATGTTTTCTGTCTTCACACAAATAAAATACCCAACGGTATGTACAAGTGCTAAACACTGGCTGGCTCCACCTGCTTCTTTCAGAGCTAATCACTCTGTGAGATACTAGAAGTGGAAGAAACTTTGGGGAGCCAAATGCAAAGAATGGTTGCTTGATAAGACTACCTTTCAGGGGCAGTAAAGCAAAGACAGGATTTCCTGCTAGATAACAGAAGAGATAATGCAACTCTGAATAAACTGATAGTATTTCAACAAAAAATTCCAGAAAATACTTCTCCTCCTCTGTGATTTATACCAGTATTCCTTAGTGGTCTCTACCACTCACTGGGAGAGGGACCTCATACAAATGTCCAAATAGAGTTATTTTATTTTCATTTCTATTAGGTTTGCTTGATATTAAGAATTGGTCATCAGTTTTCCAGTGCAAAGACTTTGAGATCTTCTTCCCTATTTACAATATATACAATCCCTTATATACAATTTGCAGTTGTACATATACTTCAGACATACAATTGTACAATCCTTCAGAAGATATTTTTCCCATAGATTTACTTACTAAAGAATGTACGCATTTCTACTTCCCATGCCATTCTAGTTAGTGGCCGCTGAAATGCAGTCAATCCATCTATCCAAATCATATCAAAACTACTGGAGATGATGTGGGGTGAATATAAACTATTCCCTCTGAACTACTGGGCTGAGAGAACAGCTGGCTTTCAGTTAAGCCTGACATCATAAGAAACATGCTTACTTGCCTACAATTATTACTTTCATGGTTCTTGCATGCATTATGTCAGCTATAATGATAATTCCTAGAAAAAGACAAAACAAGAGTACATGAAATGTATTAATGAGCTCATGAGCTGCAAACAAATAAAAACCAACACTTTTCACAGAGGAAAATCAGTTGCTGCTCACACAAACTAATAAGCAGCAGTCTAGCATGCTGGACAAAGACGTTCTCAAGTCTTTCACCTTTAGTACTGAAACTTTCCCCAAAATACTTATTTATTCCATGACACTTTGGTCTAGCAAAGTATTAATTCCTGTACATAATTTTACACAGACGAGCTGCCTTGATGAAGCTGATGGATCTACTTATTGGCTTAAAGATACACATACACTCAAGCACGCTGCGAAGGATGCTTACTAGGGACAAAATTTATTGAGACACACAGGAATCATAAGCTCTCAGGACCTCTCTGTATGTTATGACCTCATTTGGAGCTTCTGATCAGTTGCCAAACATTTACTTAGCTGTTAGCACACTGTTAGTTAATGTGTAACAACTGCAACAAACGCTGAAAATAACATACTTCAACCAGCTAGCTGTAAATCACTGTTTTATTTATAATCTCTATAAAAATTCTACCTAAAAAGAAAAGTCACTGTTCTACAGATATGACACTATGAGCCATTTAAGCTTAATTTAGAGTGTAATGCACCTCAACTTTCTATTCGGGTTCTTCTCAGGTCTTCCTGGAAAAAAACAAAGAGAAAAATATATTTATGCAGTGTAACCATTACTTTAACAATTCAATTATTACTGAGACACACTGGTAAAATTATTCAATATTCCCTTTATCTATTAAACTGTGAGATGAGTTTGTTGCTGTTGAGGTTCAAATAAAAGGTCCTAGTAAATACACGTTAATCCTTTGAAAAACAGGACAAGGAGCACTCAATTTCCATTTGAATTCAGAAAGAGTTTTCATATGTCTAGTATTGTAAGGATTTAAAGTCATGAAACTCTGCTGTTGGTATAGAAAAACATATGAATTATCACACAAGAATAGACCATGGTCTATTTATACTGCTACATACCAGAGACGGACAGTAGATGAAACAAATAAAAGCTGTAGCTGGTAGCCTTCAAGTAGAATGCACTTATATTAATACATTATTATATATACCCCTCATATAATTTATTTAAGTACACAGCATTTAATGTTGGCTAATCAGGATTAAATTAGTACCAATTCAATGATGGCCTTAAATCAGTTAGCTCAGGAAGGCCAACCCTGTCACCATGGCCCTAAGAACAGGTTGTAAACACATCAGAGGATGTGAGCAAACACTCAGGAGCATGGCTGTTTCACTAGTGCACTGCTACGGTTACCTGAGCTAGCACATCTAAACCTGCTACGGGTAAATCACTGCAGCGATAACACAGTCTTGTGAAGAGAACTGCTGATGCTCATTCTATTAATTCATTCTTCATCAGGATTTTCAGTTGAAATACCATCCACAAGTTGCCCAAGCTACAGTCTGCAGGACATTTTCTGTCTGACAGAAGAAGCAGTGGAGCTTGTAACCTGTTCTCAACTGCTTCCAGTCTTCAGGCCACAGCACACTTTCCGCATCTTGTGAAAACTATTTATCCACGATGTATAGTGGAATATCCCTGGGATATCCTTTGGGAAGCCAAAGGGCTCCTCAGGAAAGACAGCAGAAGCAAGACGCTACTGGCACAAAAACAATTCATCCAGCTGGTGTTCTCCATCCTGACCACTCCTGAGAGTGGAAATGGCTGCAAGAAATGCCTGGACAGTGGTGGCCCACATCTCCGGCCACCTTCTCTCAAAGCATCTTGCAAGTCAAGAGGCACTTGCCTGTGTCACAGGTAGTGCAGAACACGCAAAGAAAACCCAGTGCCTCCAAGACTCCATCCACGAACATGTGGACTGGCAGATCTGAACCTCTGCCGTGGCCCCAAACATGTGATAGCAGAGTGCTGAGCCCTCACCAGGCTTTCAATGCTGGACATCACTGAAATCTACTGTAGACAAAGAGTAAGTCTATGGGTGCAGTATTTATCGAGAACAAGATAGATGTGTAAACATTTTGGGTTTCTTCCTTTCATTGCAAAAGCTATAAAAGTGAAACAAAAATACTGCAAATAATTGCAGTCATACTGAATCCAAGCTCAAACTTCTCAAAAAGACAGCTTTGCAAAGATGATGGCGTGAGACTTCATACTCAGTGGACCTTTGCTACGGTGCTGTTGTGGCAGTGGGACAACACAAGGTGATAAGGGGGCGAGAGAAAGGGTGACTGAGCCCCTGTGAGACAGCTGGAGACACACAGCACAGGCAGCACTACTGATAGCTGCCTCCGCCACTTCACTGCCACGCAGCCTCCTTGACAGAAACAAGCCTGGACTCCTGCATCCCCTTAATCCCTGTCCGTTGTCACGACAGCTCCCTGGAGGCTTTGAAAGACAGTTTAACCTAAACCTAAGCAATGCAGGGCTAACGCACCCTAGGAAGCTCTGACAGCCAGGACGTTGCACAGCTAACTCATGCCTACTGCACTCAGAAGGGCTATGGACTGGCCAGAGGAAGCTTTCTGATTTCCATATCTAATTTGCTCCCTGTGGAAATGAAAAACCATGTTTTATTACCTATCAGGACTAGAAAATATACTTGACCTGTGACATTCATGACAGGATTTTTCCATCCTGAATGTATCATGCTGGAAAACTACTAAGACAATTTATTATTTTAACTATGAAGGTACAACTCACTTTGTCTCCAAGTATATCCTGTAAACCCACTGCCAGCTATCTACTATACACCTTAGTGGCTCATTAAAAAAAAAATTAAAAAAAAAAAAGGGGGGGGGCAAAAAAGGCAAAAAGTAGCTTTAGTATGCGTACATATATGCACAATAATATCCAAATGTGAAGGCCAGTTTTCAAAAGCACACCAGAAGTCAACCCTCAGTGAGATGTACTTCGACAATTACTTTCCATTTCAACTTCTTTTCAACAGAGCTCTTTTTGAAAACATTTAAACAAACCACAGCTGTTTTCATGAGCATTAGAAACACTTCAATGAAGTTTATTTTTTGTGGGAAAACATTATGTGTACAATCATGGAAAACAAATCAGATTATCGTTTTACACAATCTATCACAATTGAGCAATACAACTTGAATTTAAGCTGTGCACTATCAGTTCACAAGCTAAAATAAAGTCTTTAAACTTCCATACTTCAGAAATCTGACAAAATCACTAATTACATCTTGACCCTGCATACATATTTATATACATTAGCATCTTTACCTCTGTATCAATAACAACATTATCTTTGTGTTTTTAAAGGATTCAAGGACTGCAATCAGGAATAAGTTGAAAGGAGCAAGGACCACGTCCCCTTTTACAAAACAGACTTTTTAAAACAGCACACATCCAAAGAAAGTTCCTTGGGGGCTCTGGTAACAGAGATTTTAATGACTATTTGGTAGAAATTTGCAAGCTGAAAACATATACCAGCCTCAAAAGCAAATAAAAACATTGCCAAATTCAACTGAGCATTTCTAACGCTGTGATGCAACACACCTCATGAACTGCGCTTCCTGACATTAAGTTATGCACGTAACCTAACGTAACCTCTCTTCCATGAAGCATGTATTTTGTCTGAGGGCTGGTGGTTTTGTTTCCTGGATTCATCTATTTTTGAGTGAGCACAGTATCCATTACAAAACTTCAATGAGCCTGATGCCTCAAAATCTTGGAGGGCTTAATGCAAGGATCCTTGTGGTGAACACTGAATCAACTGAATTTACTTTGAACTTTGCTTTGTGTCTTTTATTCATGTTAGAGATAATTATTATTTAATACACACATATATTGCAGAAGCAAAATCAGTGCAAATCACCATCACCTTTCAAAAGTACCAAAATAAACCCCCAAAACATCACTGAACTGCTGCATAGCTGCTTCAGCTTCTACAGGAGATTCTTTCACTGTAGCCTGTACCTAACTGCAAAAAATTTCCATTACATCGTCCCTGCTAATTTAGTCTTTGGTCTTTCCATTGATAGAGATAACCCTCTTCCATTAAAAAGAACCTGACTGGACCATATTTGGTACAGTTATAGGTGTTGTACGGCCAGTAATCACCTCACAGGATTAGAAGGGGGTGACAGGGTACAGCCTTATAGCAGGCCTTTTTCCTGAAAATCTCCCACCTTTCCTATCAGTGCAACTACAACAGTTGGGGAAATGGTATGATCATTAGTGTACAAGACCCACGGCAAGCAGTGATCAGAGCAGCCGTCCAGAAAGTGCAGCAGTTAAGGCATTGACAGCTTCTTCAGAGCAGTCTTTTCAGTGGGGTGGACCTTGTTAACTCTGCACAGGAACTTAACTATCCAGAGTATGTAACCAAAAAAAAATGCTGGCACAGATAGGTCTGAAGTGTACAGCATAATCTTGTCCCTTGGAAAAGCTATTAGTTAGAAGTATGCAATATCCAGAAGAGCCAATAGGATACCCGAGGCTAATTATCACATAAGTGTTCTTACCCGAACTAAGAGTAGGTGTGGCAAAACATTTCAATAAACAAAACTATATAATGTACAACTGGGAAACATTGGCCTTTCCTACACAGCAGTCAAGGGACAAACAATTCAATGAGAAATTCAACATTTTCCTAAATAAAAGCTTGACTTTCTTGCCTTTGCTCTTTCCCATGTGTTGGTATCGTTTATCTGAACGTAAGTTTGCAATTCCTACTTTTCAGCTTGCCTGAAGGTTGGAAAAGGGAAAAATCATACATACCTTCTCTGCTTCTGCAGTTGTGTGGGCAACAGAAAGGCTGACCTTCCTGACCACAGCAGATAAAGAAATAATTCAGTCAGGAAATATACAAAAAGGTAGTACCACATCCTAGCTGTTGACGAAGAGCAAGGCAAAACTGTTATCTTTTTGCCAGGAGGTAAAGTTCAAAGGACTGTACTAAAAAGGTCCAAACCCTCATAGGAAAACTGACACATAAAGGGCACATTTCACCTCGCTGCCAGTTGGTGACTGAGCTTGGAGAGGGTTAACATTAATGGTGACAACTATGTGGAAGACTAAAACATCGCACTAGACCCCCTTACGGGAACTTGAGCTCGCTCTTCCTACAGAGCTGTTTCATGCAACACCATATTCCTACTGATAAACTGTCAGCAACATAGAAAAAAATCTGATGAAACTGCAAACCAAATTTCTGTCCAGAAATATAAATACGCAAAGAGCTGGAGGGTCATCTGAAATTCTCTCTCAAGTAATTATTCATCCAATCTCTACAGAAATTCGCCAGGCACATCCTAGCACTTCCTGCACTAAAATTTTGCGGTGGCTAGTGGCTGCCCAGATCCAAAACAGAAGACCAGTTATGCAGAAAACGATCTCCAGGAAATTACATCTTTCTATCTGAAAACCTTACTGATATTTGTACAACTAAATAGATAGATTTAGATAGAAACAATAATTTTCCAGCTGCATGTGAAGCTCTAAGAGTTTAGGACAAAAATGTATCTGTGTTTCTTTACTGAACTTTCCCTAGCAAATATAAACAGTAACACATATGTTAAATACTGCAGTAAGCACCTCTGTTTCCTAAATGTGTATGTTAGAAGCTGTAGCAGAAAGGTAACCTTGTTTGCCTCATTTACTTGATCACTTATGAGAGTTTTCACTATAACATGAAAAACAGACTTTTTAAAGTTTCTACTGCAACCTCAGGCACAAAGGGTCTAGATATGTAAGGCAGTTACATATTTGAAAGTTAACCAGCAAATAAAAATTAATTATAGAACCTTATGCTTGGCAAGCATTTTTTTTCTTTAACATCATTAATTCAAGACAATATAAGCGTCTCTTCAAATTAAAAAAGCTCTGAAATTATGACCAGTGCCAGAGAAGAATCCGACCCTGAACGGGTTGCCTGAAATGGAACATGTGGTCGCTCTGGTGGGGATCACAAGCACTGCTGCTCCAGAGTTCACCTCTTTGTTTTCCTAGTAAAAATATATTTTTTATTTCCTAGATGAATCTTAGAATCAAATTTAATTGTTAAGGCTGGAAAACAACTGAAAAACAAGTGCAACTTCAAGCCCATGTAAATGTATTTTCCTTAAATAAAAAGGAAAATCCATCAGTACAGTTCTGTAGGTAACTGACAAAATCATCACCTATCTAGGAGGGACTTTATGATTGTTCAGGTGTGTGACTGATATTACTTCCACTGCATTAAATTAAATCAAACTTACAGATTGTAGGGTTACAGAGGTAAGACAGACTGAAGTCTATCAGAGAATGTTTTCTTTGTTATTATTCTAATAATTGTAATTATGACTTGTACTGCAGTACAACTATTAGAATTACAATAAAATTACAAACATTCTCTGTAGATACTGCCATGGACACAGCAAACTTTCTTCTCCATTTAAAACTTAATAAAATGTACTTTCTAGGTTGTGCATCTCTGCAATGCACATGGAAAACGTCTCAACAGAAAACAACAACAACAACAGTCAAAATTATACAAGGTTTAGCCTAGCCTGAGCCATCCCCCATTTCCTTTCCTTGAACACATCTGTCTCCAGTGTCAGGTTACTGGTGCACATTCCTTCTGCCTGATGGCCACCTTCTTGCTCACCATGTCCTTCCAGAGCATGTCACCCCCCAGGCAGGAAAGGCAGCTGAGCACAAACAGGCAGCAAAGCGGATTTTTTTTTTTTTCCAGAAAAAGCATAACATGCAAAAGAAGATGAACAAGTTTTAGTTTTTGAGTAGGTTTTCCTTTCCAAGCAGAGATTAAAATAATGATAAAAGTACCTCACTTTCTCACGAAATCATAGTCTTCAAGCTAATGAGTTTTGTCTAGAAAAAGTAGTCTTCACGATTATAGCCAAGGAAGAAGGCAAACATTATATTTGGCTCTTGATGCTGTACCCTGAGCTGAAGAAAAACCATTCTTTATATTCGTGGCTGGCGCACAGACCCAATAAAACCATAAGATAATAACCCCAGTGAAATTTGTGGTGAAAAAAATACATCCCAGACGCCTAAACAACTTTTCAAAATTCATCCCTTCGAGGATTTATTTGCCAACTTTTTCCCCTCAAGCAGCAACTCACATAATTTTTTGGTATTTTTTTATTTCATTTGTTGCCCAGCTCATACACCATCTTGCAATGTAATAGAAAGGAACTAGGAAAAGCCTAGAAGTTTCCCTAATGACATCTGCCATCGGACTTGATTATTTACTTCACCAAGTTCTTTTGAAGCAAAGGCTTTACCCCGATTTTGTCTGGTTAGTGAAATAATTCCTCCGAATGAGCAGGATGGATGAATATTATATCTTATCTGACACGTCTAAGTCAAAATAAACAACAATTTTCATTGTTACTATCACTCTGCTGAGCATTTGGCTTGTCTTCTCAAAGCACAGTAGAGATCCACAACGATCAATGTATTTTTACAGATCTCTATGAGGGTAAGAGATATTATCCAAGGGGGAATCCGAGATACAGAGACTGAAACCAGTATTGCCATATGCAACAACTAATTCCTGTACTTGAGAAGCTTCTTTTAACATTCTATACTGATAGCATTTGAAAGCTGTTCTCAAAGATTAACGATAAACACTGGAGTTTATAGTTATATGCTGGCCTTCAACGGAAAGGTAGGATCCAGTTTCTGACTAGCGGCCCAATAGGCAATGCCAATTAATCACTTACTCCTTACTACAAAGTGCCCAATTGTCTTTCCCTCCTGTTGTTATTATTCAACTCTGCTTTTTCTACTTCTTATTACTATAAATTTTACTGGTCCTACACATTATTTTATCTTCTGTGTTTCAGTTCACTTGCTCTCTCATTTAAATTATCAAAAGATTTTATATTTTTCTATATGTGCCAAGTTAATTTGATATTCCCTCAGTCATTTTCCCTATGTCTCCTGATCTTATTCTTAGAAATGGCAAAATGATTTCAAATTATTTTTTCCCCAAAATAAATAGACTGTCACAGTCACTCTGTACTGAAAATGCCATGCAGAATAATTTCTATCCAGTGAAGTGATACAGTACTGAATATTACTTACTGGAATGTGTCAAGCAAAAGACAATGCCATGTACGTTACTCACAATTAATGTCCAATATCTACAAAAGGCAGTCCTAAATGTTACTTGTTGTAACTTTTGAAATTATTTCTGTGATGTGCTAACTATGTTTTTCACTCTCTGGAAGTGAACTGACAATTTGACTGTTTTGATCCTATCAAGGAGGAGGTAGAGAAGAGAGTGCCTGCTAGAAAAATGGCAATGATATAGGTAATAAATGCTGAAATCATCATTCCTTTATCATGTTCCTTTCAGATTATAAAACAGAAGGGAAGCTTTTGATTCAAAGAACTAATTATTCCAGCTCATAAAGCATTATCTACAGACCTCCAGCTTTCCTATGTACTTTACATTCCCTTTCCTCTTAAGCCAAAAAAAACCCAAAAACCAAACAACCAACCAACTGCCAGCAAACACTGTGAAAAAGGCAGAACTATTACATCACTACATCCTCTCTAGTTGTTCTCTGCCTAATTTCAAGTAGTGGTATGCCACATGAAAGCAAGTACCTGCTTGCAACTTGCAAAAGAACTATAAATTCTAGAGTGGAACTGTGATACATTTTAGAAATTTCTTCAGTGGGTAAGCATCAAATTATTACTGTAGGATAAATGAAAATTACAAGAAATCCATGATACACATGTTGTAGTGACTTGGTCTTTATTATTCAAATAAACCTTTGTAAACTTTTGCACAGACTAACTGTGGAATGAACAGTTCATAGTAAACAAAAGAAAAAAGATAAATATTGCACTTAAATATTGTGTCTTACTCCATTCCCTTAAAATGTCATGTCACCTCCAAACATCTGCATACTTCACCACATACAGGTGCAGAAGACTCCCTAGATAGCCTGAGGGACTGGCAATGGGCTACGCATTCTTTCTGCCCTTCTAGCTATTTAGAGTCCCTATCACTTTGAAGTCTATACTACTTTTCACCTTAAGGTTATGAGTCTGAACCTTATATAGCTCCCTGCTGAATGAAGTAATAACCGTCATTTACAGGGCTGTTATGAACGAGGTGGCCAGCGTGTTCACACTTATGGTGAACACATGAATGCATCCCTAAAGGCATCCTGGCAGAGAGCACTGTAGCGAGATTTAGGATACTGAGGATGTAACCCTGACTCTGTCACAAACTCGCTGTGTGACCTGACCACACCACTTCTGCACCATCTCTGTTCCTTCTCCATCACCTTGATATTTGACACGATACACTCATCAGGACAATTCTGTCACTGGCACCATGGGACCCTGATTTCATCTGAGCTATCAGGGCATAACTACACAGTCAGTATTAAACAGTAGCCTAGTTTAAAAGCCAAAGATCACAGAGAGAAAACATAATGACCACCTAGAGCGTGCTGATTAGGACAAACCAACACGCTCAACCAGCAGAGGATTTCCTTTGTTACTGTTTTGTCTGAGACATCTTCCTCAGCAGTCTTGACATAATTTTAAAATAGCAACATCAAATATTTGTTTCCACCAGGTATTCAAGCTGCAAGTTGTCTTTATGTTCACACACACATACTGTACCTAGACAAATGACCCGGTAATGACGTACAACTCTATGAGGATGACTAGCATGTACTATCCAGTTAAATAGGTTTTTCAAGAAAATGGGAAAACCCACAACAGGGTAAAAAATACAGAAGGAGCAGAGTGAAAAAACCCATATATTCCACTCTTCAGGAATCAGACAAAGAACAACTTTAAACCACTTCAGATAATGCTTTTCTATTAATAATAGCATTTAATCTATACAAAAATGTAGCCCTTCCTGTAGCTTTTAAAACACAAACATTTTTTCCAAAAAGCCACAAATTTTCATTTTCCAAATCATTAGGTAGTAATCCAACCCAAGAAAACAGGATTGAAAATATGAGAGGGACCAGACAAATTTTAACCAACGCCAGTAATTCACTGGATTTCAAAACCAACACTCCTGCTAACACATTTCGGCACGGTTTGCCTGTCTTCTCTTCAAGCTTGCCTACCAGCACTTTCATCACACCAGCTGTTTTCACCTTAGTTTGTAAAAGCGAGCTCTCATTATAAGTTAGTAAAAACAGAATGCAATGTCCAGGTGGGTCATACAAACGTAACGCCCCATCCAAAGCTGCTTTCCCCCAAACCGCACTGTTGTAAATTACATCGTGAAATACTCCTATTTTAACCGACATGGTAAAAAAGAAAAAATCTCGCAAATTAATTCCAGAATATTCCGATCCTTTAAAAATACTTGAGGGTACAAAAGACACCCATCAGCCTTAACTGCTCCCAGTTTCACTTTGAATAGCCACAACTTCGCGGCTACTTTAGAGCAGAGATTTCTCTGCATTGAGCCCCGAGGCGCGCCCTGCTCGGGGCGACCGCCCGGCCCTCGCTTCGGGAGGGACAAAGGCGGGGCGGGGGGGACTTCCTGCCCCTGCCGTTGCTTTCTGCATGTGGGACCAATATGGGCAATGCAAAGTTTAAACAGTTGCAAATGGAGGAGGGAACATCGGGGCTTGTTTTCCTTTTTTTTTTTCCCCTGCCTGGGTTGAATTTAAAGGGAAGTCCCTGCATTGTTCAGGAGGCTCCTTGCCCCGCACGCATTGACAGAAGCTACCGTTTACACGGAGTTTTCATTCCTGCAT
>NW_010115323.1:0-1664 GCF_000699245.1 Pterocles gutturalis | reverse complement strand
ACAGCTTCTCAAGATAGAATTTTCCATCCAGCAAATGTAACTTTGATTTTCTGATCTTGAGGCAGAAATGCAGCTGACTGAGGTCAGTGTAATTCTGTTCTATTTTCTGATAGATTAGGATCTGAGCAAGGATTTTATTTCAAGAACTTGTTATATGAACTTGATACAGTCCTTTGCTTAATTTTACACCAGGAATTAAAGCTAACCTTAATGTGGTCCTAAAATCATTCCTCCTGAACATCTGCACTATATGTTCAACTTTTTCTTTGGGAGCCATTCATGATGATCTTGGAAATTCTGCTTCACTTCTCACTATGCTGGTACTATTCCCACATTTCTGCTAGATCTTCCCTGTCTGAACTGTGCTTGTGACCTTCATGTTTATGTCTTTGAAAGCAGAGCGCCCTTCAGCAACGATAACATATTTTTCTTCTCCTAATTTCCTTTCCTTCTGTATCCCTTCTCTGCTTTCCAATTTGTCTATGTATAAAAAAGCTAAGAAAAATGTATTTTAAAAAAACTTATTGAGTAATTTCCAGAAATGCTCCACTTACAAATAAGAACTGCAATGTCAGTAAGGTTGGTTTGACTGTAAACTGGTTGGGAAAGGGTAAGCCCTGACTACAGGACTGGGAAGAGTAGTTCATGTGGAGTCAATCTTTTGGAGGCAACAGCAGATTCAATTTTATCTGTCCATGTAGGCTTACATGGTATGTCTCTAAGCGTCAATATTTTAATGATGATACCTTCCTATTTCACAACATCGTTGCAGGGCTAAATCACTTAGGAGCCAGTGCTAAGGATTCAGTGATTCAGACAAGGAATTACCTCTGAATACCAGGCCTGCCTTGTGATGCTGCTTTAACAGATTTACAGCTTTGTGAAAATGATATGCATGCTGCTTCTTCCACTCTGAACAGAGAGCACTTGAAGGAGATACTACGGTTTCCAGTGATGTGGGTGTTAATTCACATCTTATTGACAGCTACTTAATGTTATCAGGTGTACCAGGTGAATCTTAATAAAGCATTAATGAAGCCAGCATGTTTCATCCTGCTTTTATTATTGCTCCATTAGACTTTCAGTTCATCACATTTTTTTCTTCAGCCTCCCCTCAGCAGTGAACAAGTCACAATCTTCCAAAACCGAGCACATCAGAATGGTATTTTCTTACCAGCTCATCAAAAGGGATGGCTTTCCCTCTTCACAACAGTTTTCTCTCTTGTCATCCAGAAATCCCAGTCTTTCCCTTAACCTGTTACTGATTTCAGAAAATCTTAACAAATCTTCACCAAAGACTTAGTCCCTCTAAGGAATTATGCTATTTCTTCCTCTTTTCTAGTTAATTTTAGTGTCATTGTCTCTGTCGTCTGGTGGATCTCTCATACAAGCCTTATTTCCTTGCAATCTCCACTGTCCCTCTTCCTAGATTTTGGGATCGGTCTCTAAATGTGTCAGACCTCTCCTGGTTTTGGAGGTAGCTCTCATAAACCCTTCAGCACTATGAGAACTATATTAATTTGAGACAGGTGCATATGTGGTCCCAAACTTTGGGCAGCAGTGTTGCCCCTTCCAGCAACCACTTGTCCCACGTACCCCAGGAGTGTCCCCCAACCCTCCAGTCACATTATCTGTCTACTACACTTCTTTCCACCATTTTGTTT
>NW_010115322.1:0-2360 GCF_000699245.1 Pterocles gutturalis | reverse complement strand
ATATATTATATATATAGGTATTTTTAACTAACTGGAATTTTAAACAGATGTTGAGCAGAAGTTAGGAAGCCTAAGGCAAGTCTAGATGTTTTCCTTTTATATAGGCAAAATAGGGTGGCAGGAACTTGGATATTCCTTCTTTCACCCTGGGGAAAAAATAGCTTGCTCCGCAGTGACCAGTACTGTATCCTCGAACAGGTTGAGGTTCTGTTAAATTTCTAAGAGACTGTTTCTGTTAGTTGTTGTTAATATTCTGTGCTGCAGTATGACGGACTGACGAATGACACTTTATCAACGGCAGATTAAGAAAGAACCAAACCAAACGCCACCCGTTGACTCGGAATCGGTGGTTTCTCTTCAATGTCAGGGCTGGATTCATGACGATTCCCAGATCTCTGCACTTAGGGCTCTTATCACATTGGAAAAATGTGCTTCAAGATTTCCCAAGAGCCCAACAGGCTCCTAGCGAGTGCCCGGGGCACTGAGGAGACGCTGTCTTCGTTCCACCACAGTCTGCACAGTAACAGGAGCTGTAAGGACCTGACGCTTCTCTTCGGTAGAAGTTACGAGTTGACGTTACTTTGAGTCTTATTAACCAGTTAAAAATTACCTTGAGCCTGACACCCGCAGGTGAGGTGAGGAGGAAGGCATTTCCCTGCAGTAGGGGCTGAACAGCCACATCCTTTTTCTTTATTTTCCTTTTTTTCTTTTTTCCCAGCAAAAGAGCCATTGTAGTTTTCATTTCAGGATGGGTTGTGTTCTGTCGATTCCCCCCCTCTGGCATGGCAGCTCCCCATCTGCTCTCTTTTGACTCAATCTGCATCAGCTGCATTTGCTTTTTGTCTTAAAACGTGTTCTTTCTCAGCTGGCATGACCTTCAAGCAAAAAAAAAAAAAAAAATAGAGCCCCAAACCCCTCAGCACTTCTCTTCGTCCCATTCCCCTCGAGAAGGACTCCTCGCTGTTTTCAGCACGCGGTGACGAGGGTCCGCGGAGGAGCCGCACCCTTAATGAGTTATACTAGGTTTCTGTGTGCTTCCAGAAATCGGTGGGACGCCCTCCTGAGATTCCCGCAGACGCTGCTGAGCAGAACCGTTGGTGGGATCTCTCTAATCTGGGTGCGTGTTTGCTCACGTTTGTGCCATTCGTTGACCATTTGCACTAAAAATGTTGGTTTTTTCCTTCGATCTCTTCACTTGCGTGTGTCTTTTTTTTGTTCCTTCCCACGCAACTGAAGGGTTTCCCTGCACCTTTGTTGAAATTGTTTTTGGTCAGGATTTAAGCCCCGTAGCTCGCGTTAACTCCTGGTGTCTGCTCGTTTCAGATTGCTAATGTTTTGCAATTTAAGGAGGAAAAAAAATAAAAAGGTAGCTTCGAACAGGAGGATACCCAGAAAGAACAGGAGTAATCTGTGCAGAGGTGACTCGGACTCCTTTGCTTTGAACAGCCCAAGGTACAGTGTGAGTTAAAAATGCTTCTTGCAGTTCACGTAGTTCCTCGCTGGGATTTCTGTCTGTATCGCTCGCTCGTTCGAATGACTCTCATGCATGGAAATGCTTGTTTGTGATCTATTTAAAAAAAAAAAAAAACAACAACCCAGAGTCACTTTGGAATGAAGCATCCACGCAGGAGATGAGATTCCTCACTGGAGACTCTTACAGGGAGCTGTTGCTAAATGCTACCTTCTGATTTATTTTTTTTTTTAACTACATGTGTATATAAGAGATCTTGTTTATTAGACTTGTAAGTAGACATTTAAAATGGCCTTAATTTAAAAATAACACATCTGGATGCAACTGTCCAAATTAGGGACCATCTAACAGAGAGAAATCCAGGTTTAGTTCCTTCCGCGAAGGGAGAAGGGTGCTTTGGGAGTGGGCAGGAGCCGGGTGAAGTCGCGGTGGGACGACGGCCGCGTGCGACACGATGTGTTTCACCTCGTGAGCCCCGCTCCGGGCGGGCGAGAGCTGCTCATGGCACCGACCCTTTGAGAGCCGCAGCAGTTCCTTCACCAGCTCTGGCTTCCTGACAGCAGCGCGGAGGAGCTGCACTGTGAGAGGGATTTTTCTCCCCCTCTCCCCTTAAAATTTCTCTTTTTGGAACATGTGGATGCACAAAGCTGGTTTTCAAGCAAAACCAATCTATTCCGTTGTCAAACGTAAACGCAGAGCGCATCCCCGGTGTTTTGGGAACAAGTAATCTGATTTATTTGAAAATTTAGCAGCACTGTTTTCATTTTCAATCATCTGTGTAAGGGTGAGAGCTATTGGCAGCCTCTGGCCCTTCCTGTCCCGGGGATGGGCGAGAGCGGAAAGAAAAAAGATCACTTATCAAAAAAAAAAAAAAATTAAAAATAAAAAA
>NW_010115321.1:0-734 GCF_000699245.1 Pterocles gutturalis | reverse complement strand
TCCAAGTTAATTTTGATTTTCCCTAAAATTTACTTTATTCTTTTTCAATGCTATTTCAAGCTATGGGAGGGAGGAAGAGCCTGGGGATGTTTTTTTGGCATCCAAAGGTACATTTACTACCAATGTAGTAATTAAAAAAGACACAAAATAACCCAGTTGTTCTGATGATATCAGCATGTGTTTGTTAAGCTTCTAATATAAGACCAAATGGCCAAGTTGTATCTCATTCTGTAGCAGAAAGCTGTGAATAAAATCAAAATGGGTTTAAACAGTAAGGTTTGAAAATTATTTACCGCCACCCTGAGATATCGGAGTGAAAAAAACCCAACTATTTTAGCTTTTATTTTGAAACCGAGATAGCCAAAACTTGTTTTTACTTTGATTTTTTATTTTTTTTTTTAAAGTTTGCAAAGCAATTTCTGGCCAACTACACGATCTTACTCAGTGGAACTGAGCACAAAGGAATCTGTAACATACATCAGTATATTGTATACATGCACAGTAATATGGGAGAAGTGACAGGAGAAGGCATAAAAATGTGCTCCATACCCACTGAGAAAAGCCAAAGCACAAAAAGAGATGTAGTCACCAGTTACATCAAGAGTAACAAGCAGATTAGTGCTAACAGAAAGGCTAGAAAAATATCTAGCTAATATTCAGACGAGAATCAAAATAGCAGATCGATCTGCTGGTATAGCTGAAGCGTTTTTCCCCTTTTTTCCTTATCCATCTTA
>NW_010115320.1:11669-11972 GCF_000699245.1 Pterocles gutturalis | reverse complement strand
GAGGGGCTGGCATTTTTGCAGCCGTTTCGTCTTAACCTCTTGCAGGCTGACTCATATGTACTGTCTGGCTAATTTTAGTCTGGGGTGGGGAGCTAGGGGGGAAAAGTGAGTAGCTGTGAAATTAATTTAATTACCTAAGCGGTGATGAGTTTCTTGCAGCTGCCCTGGGCGCTGCCTTGTCCCTGACACTCGGAGCTGCATGTCCTACATTCGACACTGGTACCCAGCCTGTGTTGACATCCTTGGTCTGATTTTGTCTCAGATCTTTCCTGGGGTGGTTGAGCAGGGCTGGGCAGGGAGATC
>NW_010115320.1:11267-11596 GCF_000699245.1 Pterocles gutturalis | reverse complement strand
TACTTCCAACCCTCTGGTTCGGCACCAAATGCCGAGTGGTGCATCGGTATTACTGGCTGTGAGCAGGCCGGCTTGCTGGCAGGCTTAGCTGCAGCCCGGCTGTTATGACTAATAACAATAATAATGTTTGTCATGCTAATTACTACTGTGGAGCTGTCTCTGGCATGGCCAGCCTGGAGCCGGTGACCTGCAAGGATGCCCAGCCCACGGCGTTTGATGCTGGTGGGTCTCACTTAGGGCGTTGTGCCCCAGCATGGAGGCAGTTGGTGGCACGTGCCAGCTGAAGTGTGACACGGCTGGGGGGGTACTGGGGGGTTGGGCTGACGCTG
>NW_010115320.1:9405-11169 GCF_000699245.1 Pterocles gutturalis | reverse complement strand
GGGAGGGCTGGGGCTGGCGGCTGCTGGGGCTGTGGACGGCCAGCCCAGCCTGCTGCTCCTGGCATGGGACGGCTCGGCAGCTATAAAGGAAAATTGCTTTTCTTGTTCATGCTTGTGGGCTCTGGTTCCAAGCCGGGCTAGAAGTGAGAATGTTGGATGCTGCAGTGGAAATAGCTGGGGCTGCTCTCTGGTCTGCTGCTGGAGGTGGCTGGCAGAGGTGGGCTGCATGGGGCAGGGACCACTGGGCATCGTCGTCAGTCCTGTGTGAATCACTGGCTCTATTTTTAGGGGTTGGGGATGAGCAAGGAGCACGACGTGTGCTGTGTGGCATCCCGGGTAGGGATCAGAGCAGGGCGGAGGGGCCGTGGCACAGGAGCCCCTGTGGGAAGGGACCGTGGTCCAGTGTGCTCTGGTGCCCTTGGGGAAGGGGGTGGGCACAGCCCCCCTCTATGTCCTGGCTGGGGCCTTCAGCATCCCTTGGAGTAACCTAAAGGTCCATATGAGCCAGATGCGTTTTTGCACAATCCCTGGGACGAGGGATGGGGGGAAATGTGCAGCTGGAGAAGCTCTGCTCAGGCACCATCACTGCCTGAAACAGAGATGCTGGGAAG
The DNA here is from genome assembly GCF_000699245.1 of Pterocles gutturalis. Classification (NCBI taxonomy): domain Eukaryota; kingdom Metazoa; phylum Chordata; class Aves; order Pterocliformes; family Pteroclidae; genus Pterocles; species Pterocles gutturalis. The sequence continues at coordinate 10,558 of NW_010115320.1, read as the reverse complement.
GGCATGGCCCCATTCCCATGGGAGCTGTGGGCTCATCTGTTTCCCGTTCTCTTTTGCTGCAGAGCCCAGGAGCTATGTGGAGTCAGTTGCCCGCACAGCCACGACGGGCAGGGGAGGGAGCCTGCCCACCACCCAGCCCGGGGGCCCGGAGGTGCCCGCCAGGAACGGCACCTTTGCCAACTCCTTCACCGCCCCCAGCCCAGTCTCCACCAGCAGCCCCATTCACAGCGTGGACGGGTAAGGCAGTGAGTGCAGGTCCTGAGGGCTGGTGGGGCTGAACCTGCCTGCTGCACAGGCTTCCTCCCACATTGAAATTGCCTCTGCGAGGACCCCCGTCTCCCTGCACAGGGTTTGGGGGTCCAGGCTAACCATGCGGCTCGCTGCCCTGAGGACACAAAGCTGGGTCACTGGTGGTCACTTGTTTGTCACTGGACCTCAGCAGCATCTCACTGGGAACCCAGACCCCAGGGCGGGAGGAGGGATGGGGTCTGTGGTAACCCCTAGCCCTGGGTTAGGCTGAGCATTGGTGCCCCATGGTGCGATGGAGCTATCGTCCCTGTCCCCTCTCCACCCTGCCCATGGGGTGCCCTGCACCAGACCAGCCTGGCAAGGCTGGCAGGGAGGAATGAACCAGGCATTTTGCTGTGAGAGGAGCTGGGAAGAGGCTGTGCCTCCCAGAAAGTCATATTTTGAGAAGCATTTTGGGTGTGCAGGGGCACCAAAGCTGCCTGTAGTTGCTTTCATGCAGCTGGCAGGACCCATCCCACTGTTGCCTCTGAACAACTGAGCAGCTTGCTGGTGCTGTGCCCTCACAGGAGGGTACCAGCCAGCAGCAGGAGTGAGCGATGGAGCTGAACCCTCCTTCTCCTCATCTCTCCTCAGGGCTTCCCTCCACAGCTACCCGTCAGAGGGCAGTCCCCATGGCACGGTTACGCCTCCTCACGCCTCTGCTGAGCCTATTTACCGGTCTCCCGTTGGCTCACAGATGCCCTCTGCTCACAGCAGCTACCAAAACTCGTCTCCATCTTCCTTTACAATGGTTCAAGGAGGGGTCCCGGGCTCAGCATACTCCAGCCCTGACTACCCTGATGGCCAAGTTGGTCTTCAGCTGGACCCCCAGGCACGGCCACAGCCGCAAGTCAATGTGGTGGGG
>NW_010115320.1:9061-9359 GCF_000699245.1 Pterocles gutturalis | reverse complement strand
ACACGCCGCCCAGCCCTGGCTTTGGGCGAAGAGCCGTCAACTCCAGCATGAGTGGCACTCCTGGCAGCCCTGGGCTGGGCAGGCATGCCACGGCGGCCCATGGCAACCTGGTGGCCCCACCAGGGAGGCATAAAGCCACAGCAGCTGTCCCCCCTGGCAGCCCCCTGTATGGCTACCCCAGCCTGGAGGAGAAGCACCCGACGCTGTCTCGGCAGAGCAGCTCCTCCGGCTACCAGCCTCCCTCCACGCCGTCCTTCCCGGTCTCACCGGCGTACTACCCCGGCACGAGCACGCCACA
>NW_010115320.1:3868-8981 GCF_000699245.1 Pterocles gutturalis | reverse complement strand
GTCGGCTGGGGACCGCTCCAACAGTCTGCCCAACTACGCCACCATCAACGGCAAGGCGTCCTCACCCCTCTCCAGCGGCATGTCCAGCCCCAGCGGTGGGAGCACTGTTGCCTTCTCCCACACCCTGCCAGACTTCTCCAAGTTCTCCATGCCAGGTGAGGGATGCTGTCGGAGGTCCCTGTGTCCCCCTGCCCTGCCCAGGGATCTCCCCTCCTCCTTCTCCTCACTGTCCAGGGGGAAGGAGTTGCAGCCACGTCCTGATTGACCCCTCCTGCCCATGTGCAATCTGGGGCTCGGGCCATTTCCTGCGTGTTCTGGGAAATCCAAACAGGAAAAGCACTGACCCGGCATCACTGGCGTAAACAGCACCCAGAGTTGTGTGCGGGGAGATCAAAGTGCCTGGAGGCGGCTTTTCTCTGTCGTGGGGATGCGCTGACCTCCCAGCCCTGTTCCCATTGGGCTTTACCCTGCCAAGACCCCACTGCAGTGCTGCCTCCTAGTTTCAAATGCTGTGCTGTGCTCCGGGTGCTGCAGTGCCTGGAACACCTTTGCCAGCTCCTGTTACAGGACACCTTGGTGACGCCAAGATCGGGCTGATAGGACCAGGGGAATAAAGCCTTGGGGCAGCAGTGGCTCCAGCTGCCAAGCTGGTTTTGCTGCTGAGTGGGCAGCCCTCTGTGGGCACACTGGCGCCTGCCCTGGCACCGTGACTTGATGTGGCTGGGGACATTTCCCAGCCGGGAAGTGTGAGCAATTAAAAACCCTAACAATTAGCAAATGGGCTGGGGAGGAGAACAAGCACCCCGCCTCTCCAAAGGTGACCAGGTTGCAGAGGGCCGATAACATGTCTGCAAAAGAGATGCTTTCCAGGCCACTGGGTTGTTTGCTCAGTTGTTTTTGGAAGGCAGGTGGTTGGAAACGTTGCCTGAGGACAGAGATGGCTTCACAGCCAGTGGATCAGCTCCCATTGGGGCTGTGCTGCTGATGGGCACTGAGCGAGGCGAGGCAGGGCTGGGACTGGGGGCTGCATTTCTGAGGGTAGGTCAACCTGTCCAGTTCCTCTGCATGGAAGAAAGATAAGGGAAGGAATTTATATCTCCCCACCACCCTCTGGATGTATCTCTGTCCTCTGACAGCTTTCATTTCACCTGGCCAGCTCCCTTTTAAATGATGAATTCCCATTTTGTCTCTGCCTGTGTGGTGAAGAGGCTCATCTAATGCACAGCCTTTTGAGGGTCCTTGCACTTGGGTTTAGCTTTAGTTGCCCAGCAGCCCTATAAGCTCCAGGAGATGATCAGCCTGGCTGGATATGGAGGACTGGGTTGAGGTTAAAGCAATTGTGCTGAGGCTGAAAGGAGGTGGAGGTATTAATGCTTTAGCCAGAGTTGCTAAAAACCCATGTGAAGTTTTAGATAAAGCATCTTTTAACTTTTTTGCTGTCTTCCCTTCCTTGCAGATGTCAGCCCTGAGACTCGTGCCAACGTCAAGTTTGTGCAGGACACTTCCAAGTACTGGTACAAACCAGACATCTCCAGGGAGCAGGGTGGGTAGATGGCATAGGGTGAAGGATACAGTTGAGTGAACTGTGCTCGGGAGTTGGGATGTATTTGGGATCACAGGGATAAGCAAGGATTTCTCTTAGGGGCTGGGTTAGGAGTGAGAGTGGATTCTGGATGCTCAGATGATGGCGGGGGGTGGGAGTTGACGCCAAGCTCAGCTGCAGGTTTGCACAACGTGGGTTCCCCAAGCCTTCCCCTTTCCGGAGAAGCACTGGTTCCTGCAGCGTGCAGTGGATCTGTGTAGTTTGAGGTGCAAAGCACCCATATCTTGAGTTGAGAGAGGGGTGTTGGAGACATGCCTAAAATAAGAAGAGATAACAAGGAAGGGGCAAGGTGCCTTTCAGGGCCAAGGTCCCAGCATTTGGGCCTTGGTCCCTGTGTGCTCTCCAGACCTTGGTTGCTCAGAGCTGGGATGGGTGGAAATGGATGCTCTGAGATACTCAGGCAAGGGCAGCGGAGTGGGGGAGATGAGCCCCTGTCTGGCCGCAGACCCACTCAAGACCCCCATCCAGATGTGCAGGGGGGTGGTAAGATTGTGGTGTCCAGGTGAAGCTATGGAGCTGGGGCACCCTGTCCCAACCCACAGCTGCTGGTTTTGGAGGGCATGTTGGTTCTCACTGTGCCAGCTCTGAGGTCTGCTGTTCTCTCCTGCAGCCATTGCACTGCTGAAGGACAGGGAGCCGGGGGCTTTCATCATCCGAGACAGCCACTCCTTCCGGGGAGCCTACGGCCTTGCCATGAAAGTTGCTTCTCCGCCTCCCACAGTCATGCAGCAGAACAAGAAAGGTATTGTGTGCCCTTCTCCATCCCACGCCGAGATGCTTTCCATCATTCAGCTGGGCAAGCAGGCAGCTTTTTTTTTTGGGTATGTGTTGATGTGGCAGGGATCCCTCCCTCCCAGCCCTCCACTCCAAGGGCACAGGGAAGCACCAGACATCCTCTGCCGTGAGCTGCGGAGGCTCAGGGGCATCTGCATCTTGGGCTTTGGCATGGTGAAACAGGCACAACCTTCCCAGCCCACCAGCACCATGGGGGAGCCTGCCTTGGGGTCAAGCCTATGCAAAGGGCCAGATTTGAGGAGGGTGTGCAGCCTGGCAGGGACCCCTGCCTCGAGCCGGAGTACCGGTTTCCCCATGGGACTGCAGAGTGGGAAGAGGAGGAGGGTGGCTCTGGTGTGAGAACTCTCCATCTCTTCCTAGGAGACATCACCAATGAGCTGGTAAGGCACTTCCTCATCGAGACCAGCCCGCGGGGTGTGAAACTAAAAGGATGCCCCAACGAACCCAATTTTGGTGAGTGCCCCCAGTGTGCTTCTGATGTGCAGGGTTGGGTTGGGAGAGCCTTGCCTTGGCTGGACTATCAAAGCAGAGCAATCAAGTGTCCGGGAGAGAGCCTGTGCTTCTGGTATTGCCTCCTGTCACTGTGTAACTGAGTCCTGTGGGCATTTGGAGCCACTGGGGTCATGCACATTCATGAATACACACAGATGTGTCTATATGCACCTTCCTGCACACGTGTAGGACAAACAATGCTGCCGGGCCGAGTGGAGGGCAGGGACTCCCCTTGCTCCAGTTATCCCTTGCTCCGAGGCACTTGCTTGAGGACCTCTGCCCCATTTGTTGTTCCTAAGGTGGCCCTGGCATCTCTGCCCCCTCCCTGAGCTGTCTGTGGGCATGGTGGCTTCAGTGAGAGGAATTGTCACATGTGGCATTAGGACGACAGTGAAGAAACACATGAAAAAGCCTGTTCCCATTTGCTGGAGCAACGATGACCTTACACTGGAGAAACCTGTTTCCCCAGCCCTGTGCTGACCATCTCCCTTCTCTCCCCAGGCTGTCTCTCAGCCCTGGTGTACCAGCATTCCATCATGCCCTTGGCCCTGCCCTGCAAGCTGGTTATTCCTGACCGAGGTAAGAGCCAGGACCAGAAGGGGTTACATTTGTCCCACAGCCTGTGGAGACAGGATAGGTTTCCAATCAGGGAGCAGCAGTGACCATCCCATGTCTTCTAGATCCCATGGAGGAAAAGAAAGACACTGCGTCGTCCACCAACTCGGCCACGGACCTCCTCAAACAGGGTGCAGGTGAGTAGAGAGGGGCTGTCGTGGGGTGAATGTGGCTCAGAGCAGTGGTTGACCCTATGCTTGCTGTCTTCCTTTCCAGCCTGCAATGTCCTCTTCATCAACTCCGTGGAGATGGAGTCGCTGACGGGCCCCCAGGCCATCGCGAAGGCTGTTGCTGAGACTCTGGTGGCTGACCCCACACCCACCGCTACCATCGTCCACTTCAAAGTCTCTGCACAAGGCATCACCTTAACCGACAACCAGAGGAAGTAAGAGCCACGGCCACGTCCCTGGGTCCTCAAAGCCAATGGGGTTGTGATCCAGGGAGCATGTTGATGTGGTGTGAACATGGTCATGGGCAGGGCTGGGCTTTGTTCTTGACTCCTGGAGCATCCTAGGGGAGACCTATGGGAGAGTCCCCTATGCTGGTGGGGCTGGGCTGTGGTGGGGCAGATGTGGGGGCTCCCTGGCCCTGACACTTCTGCCTTGTGTTTCAGATTGTTCTTCCGACGACACTACCCTCTCAACACCGTCACCTTCTGCAACCTTGACCCCCAGGAACGAAAGTGAGTGCCTTAACCTGGGGGGAGTGTGTGCCCTTGGACCTTTCCCTCCTCCAGGTTCCTGGGCTGGTTGGAGCAGGGTCTTTGCTTGCTCTGTCCTGCTTGCTCCTGTGGAGGGCAGGGATGGAAGGTCCTCTTGGATACTGTGGGGCAACACCAGCTTCTCCTGGTGACTTAGTGTCTCCAAGCATCTTCAGTGCTGGGGGAGAGGTGCATCAGTTTTTCCTCCATAGTGCCAAGCCTGTGCAAAGCCAGGCTGGCCCTCCAGCATTGATGTGGTGGCCCCCATCACAGCCCTGTCTGCCTGGGGGGTGCAGGAGGCACCATCCCTCACACCTCCTCTTCTCCTTGCAGGTGGACTAAGACTGACGGCAGCGGCCCAGCCAAGTAAGTACTTTCTGTGCTTCCCAGCCGGTTCCTCCCAGCTGCTGTCGGGGTGGCTCCTTCTTGTGTTTGAGCATTGAGCCTCTTGGCCATAGGTGAGATGGGCTCAGCTTAACCCAAGTATGAGACCATGGTCCTGAGGACGCAGGAAGCATCTTTCAGCCCCAAGTGCCTGATCAGAGGAATCAGGCATGGCCCTTGCTGAACTGGCCTTACCGGAAACTCTCCCAGTGGAGTCAGCAGGAGCCAGCTCATGGAGCAGAGATGGGAATTATGCTGATGGTGCGTGAGCCACTGGCCGGCTCTTCCCTTTTCTCCTGTCCTCCCTGTCCTGGCCCATGGGAGCACAGAGCCACTGGATGAGCCCATTTCCAGGGGCCAATTCCCACTAATTTTAGCCATTGTGTTAGCAAAGGGGTTTTTATTAGGATGTCCAGCTGCTGGGATATTTCCTCTCCCCAATTAGAAATGCCACGGCCTGGGCCTGTCTCACATTCTGTTCCCCCATATTTATAACTTGAGTTTGCACGTTCTAATTAAAAAAA
>NW_010115320.1:2462-3837 GCF_000699245.1 Pterocles gutturalis | reverse complement strand
GGGGGGAGGATGACAACAACATTTTGTTCATCAGGGAGAGACAGACAGAAATAACCACATGGTCTCACCCAGCTCCCTGTGTCCCTACATGGCCTTCCTATCATACATTGCGTCTGCCTCAATACCCCATCACACCTCTGTGGTTTCAACAGTTATCACCGAAACCAAGGCAATGCTGTGATCATCTGGAAGGTCCCTTCTTGTGGATGGTCTAGGGCAGGGGGGTAGGGATGGTCAGAGCAAGGGGAGTTTGGCCAAGAGATGATGGGAATGCGGTGCTCGCCTTCAAAGAAACTGCAGCAACGAGGAGTAGATGAGTATTCATGCAGGCTGGTTTGGGATGTCTCTCTCTGTTGTGCAAGGTGGATGTTAAAGAGGGGAAGGTGGGCAAGACCATGCAGGAAGAACGTGGTGGTGTTCCTTGGGTGAGCAACCTCCCTGAGCTTCTTGCCTTCTCCCCACCCAGGCTTTTCGGCTTCGTGGCCAGGAAGCAAGGGAGCACCACAGACAACATCTGCCACCTCTTTGCCGAGCTGGACCCGGACCAGCCGGCTGCAGCCATCGTCAACTTTGTCTCCAGGGTCATGCTTGGCTCCGGCCAGAAAAGATGAGCTGGTGCGTGCGGGTGATTCTTGAATTTTGGAGAAGGACTTGGAGCTGATCCGAGAAGGAGTGTGAGGAAGTGCATTGTGGGAGAGGGAAGTGAATCGGGGGGGAAAAGGGTTGGAATTTTGGAGGAAAACAGCAAACAGCAAAAAAAACCCCAACGAAACCCTTAAAAACTCAACACAAGCCAAACACACACATAGAGGAACCAAAACCACGCACCTACATAAGAGAGCCACAAAGTCACGCTAGACAAGATGCATGTCCCAGCACAGGGAAGGTGACCAAAGTGGAAGTGGCAGCAAGAGGCGCATTCCCAGTTTTCGGCATCACAGTCCTGAGCGGTGGCATCCATTTGGGACCGAATGTGGGACCATTACTGGTGTTTTCCATCTGGAAAGAAAAAAAAAAAGAGGCAACCGGCAAAATCCATGTAAGAAGCTCCATCCCAGCAGCTCCATCAGCAAATGTCTGCTGCATTTTTGAAACAACCCATAAGAGATAATGCGGGCTGGGTCTGCGGGACACCGGAGGAGATGCCCTTGGAAACCTTCCCTTGGCCCAGCTGCCGTGGAGGGTCCTTGCTGGCCCCCACCCTTCTCCCAAAACCTGCCGTCTGCCTGGTGACTTGCTGGGGGCGTGGGGGGTCTTGGTCCTGAGCCCTCCCATCCCCTGGGAGCTCGGCTGTGGGCTGATCTCCATTGCTGACCCATAGCCCAGTGCTGGTCACAGGTGAGCTGCTGTGAGTCCACCCGGAGAGGGGGGTCAT
>NW_010115320.1:1482-2431 GCF_000699245.1 Pterocles gutturalis | reverse complement strand
CCCCCCCCCTCCCCGGGAGTGCTTGTGTGCCCCAGCCTGTGGGGAGGTGTGGGGATCTTCTGCCATGCCATGCCTGGGGAAGGCAGATGCTCCGCAGGAACCTCCCTGGAGGATGCAGAAAGTCACCTCCCATTTTCCCCTTTTCCCTCCTGTCACTAGTCCTCTTTGGCAGTTTTTGCCTGTGGCCTGTCACATGTTCCCTTAACACACACAAAAAGAAACCAAACAAGAAAGGAAAGAAAAACATTGCAATAATAATAATAATAATTATAATAATAGTGGATGCTGGCACAGGTGGGTTCCCTGTGCGAAGCAGCAGACCCGTGGCTACCCCTATCTTGCTCTTTGGAGATGTGCAAGCGGTTTTTAAATTGCATGGATGTTCAAGTTGCACGAAAGGTGAATGACTACAAGTAACTCAGGCGCTTTTTTCTCCTTTTATTTTGGAGGCCACGTTAAAAAAAAAGAAAAAGAAAAAAGAAGGAAGAAAATAATACAAAAAAGATAGGAAAGGGCCTGCAGTTGCTGGGCAACTTCGGCTCGGTGGGGAGGTAACAGATCCTTTTTTTTGAGCCACCCTGCTCCGCATGCATGTACCCCTAAAACCGGCTGACTGGAGGCTCGTGCCCCCTGAATGCACCGTAGTTTTGCAGTGGCTTTGGTTTCATCAGCTTTTCCCCTCACTTTGGGAGGCGCAGAGGGCCAGCCGGGGGGTGAGAGGGGAGAAGGGGCCCTGTGCTGCTGCTGGGGGTTATCACGGTTGGGGGGCAGCAGGCTCAGGTCCCAGCCCCACGGTGCTGGGGAGGGGGCAGAGGATGCTTTGGTCACACGTGCAGGTTTGGGTAGGGGGAACAGTCCAGCTGGAGCTGTGGGGTCCGCAGCCCTCTGATGAAAATATCCCCCCCCCCAAGAGGTTTCTGGGAGAAGTTCTCGGGGCAAAGTGGCCCAC
>NW_010115320.1:0-1467 GCF_000699245.1 Pterocles gutturalis | reverse complement strand
TTGGGGGCAAAAATTAGAAACATAGCACTGCAGTCCCCCCCGGAGAGCTTGTCTCCCTTGGACCGCCCTTGCCTTGATAGCTATAATATATATACGAGCTATACTGATGAAATACTGTAAGCTAACAAAATTTTAAGGAGGAAAAAAAGGTTAAACTTACACTCCGAAAATATTTATTTTTTGACATATTGCTTTCTGTGCATTATATCTCCCCCATTATATCTGCCCCTCCCCTGCCCCAGGGAAACACCTGCACGTTAAAAATCCAGAGCAAGGCAAAATACGGATGGGGGAAGAGGCGCGGGGGCCCCGTGTCGGGGCAGCGTGCGTGCGAGCGGTGTGCGTGTGTGCGTGTGTGCGGGGAGCGAGTGGAGTGGGCGCCCGGAGGGGCCTGGCGTGGCCAGAGGCTGGACTGATGTTCTGAGGCGAGCGTGAAAGGATGCGTAGAGGGGAGTTGGTTGCAAGACAGCAGTGGGACAGGGAGCTCCGGGGGGACTTTCCTCCTCTCCGGCTTCCTGGCCGCACAGATGCAGAGACCTTTTCATTTTTGATGCTTCCCAAAAGTGATTCCCTCCTTCTGCGAAATTCAAGCGAGATGAGAGACAATCTCACCCGTAATCTCCTCACCCTGCCATTCACCGATTAGAGAAAACACTGTGTTCATAGATATATAAAGATATATTTTTGAAAGTCTCTATTTTTCAGACTTGGTTTTCTCACTGCTAAGAAAAGAGATTATAATAATGTAATTTTATTTTTATCTGCTGCCTCGGAAACTGGTGCTTGAAACTCCCATTCGTCTTTTTCTCCCCATACAAACGAAGCAGATCTAAGCACCCCAGAGATGTCGTGTAGAAGCCGACCCCAGCAGATACCTGCCGATAGCATCACGCCAGCGTGGGGCCCTGAGCCACTCACAGCTTCCCACTAACCCAGTAGCTGAAGATTTAGACCGTACCCAAATCTCAAACACTAACAAAATTGTCCGATGATTATATTTTTTTTAACATCACCTTCCAATGATGTAGCTGGGTGTTTGTCAGCTCCCTTTAAAGGCACTTTTTTTTTTTTTTCCTTTTATTTCCTTTTTTAAGTGACATTTTTAGGTGTAACTACCCTTTCTGTCCCCGGGAGAGACCGTCAGCTGGTGCTGAGGATCGCCCAGGTCCTGGGGCTGGTGGGGACCTAGTGTTGATATTTTTTCCTTACGAAAGGGATAGTAAAGACTCTCTGTTTTTTTTTTTTTTCTTTGGTTTTTAAATGCAGTCATGGTATTTGAGATTTGAGTTTGCGCGAGTTAAGCCCAGCATATGTTTTGTTGTAATCCCACTGCCGTTGTCAGCAGCTGGATGGTATCTCTCTCTCTCACACACACACACAAACACATCCCTCCTTCCTGCACAAAGAACTGCATATATTCTTGCCAAAGATATCCTTAAAAACGCACTTTTCCCCACATATATATAT
>NW_010115319.1:15105-46063 GCF_000699245.1 Pterocles gutturalis | reverse complement strand
AAGAACAAGGGGGAGCGATCACGAGACTTTTGCCAGCTGCTGATAGATGCCTCATCTGCTTCCTCCTGCTGGGAGGGTGGCCTATGACACACTTCCAGCAGGATATCAGCCTTGTTAGCCCTTCCCCTCATTCTTGCCCATAAGCATTCCAACTTATCATCACAATCCCCAATTTCTATACAATCAAAACACTCCCTAACATATAGAGCCACCCCACCTCCTCTCCTTCCTTGCCTATCCCTTCTGAAGAGCTTATAGCCGTCCATTGCAGCACTCCAGCTATGAGACTTGTCCCACCAGGTTTCTGTGATGGCCACTAGGTCATAGCTGTTCTGTTGCACAATGGCCTCCAGCTCCTACACCTAACCCAGGACACCTACACACTGCTATCTGAGAAAAAGCAATATATACTCTGATACCATAAAAACAATAAGCCTGTAGTGTGTGTAGTTTACACAGTGATGAAAGGTGTAAGTAGCACATCATTTTAATTTAAGCACAGACATCATACAGAAAGCTTTATCAAGCACGACCAACATGCTAGTCTACGCTCACCGCATTGCTTGTAATTCACGTTGTCTGATGTCTGAGTCTAAATGTATCTCCTAGTCTCACTCCAGTTTCAAGTCCCTATATCACAAAAACTGCCACCATTCCTGGCCTCAAAATTGCATGTTTACAGAGAGTTATGAGCAGAGAGGCTGTGCATATGATCTCTTCTGAAAAATGAGCTCTGTTTTCATTCCTTAAGGTAGCTTTACCATAAAAAGCTCTGCCTTACTTTTTGTCACCCTTTTCTCCACCTTCACTAATTTGACTGTATTCTTCACAACATGAGGGGGACCAGAATTGTATACAGTTTTAAAGAGATAGGGGTACCAAAGACCTAAGCTGAACCTGAAGAGCCTTGACAGATATTGTTTGAAACTTATCAGAAACAAATTCAGCTATTTGTTCTCTACCCTTACCCACAGTACTCTAAAATAAAATTATTTGTAGTAATTTATTTGTGCACCATTATTTTCTCACCATTTTAGACAGTAGAACTACTCCCCAAAATATACAAACTTTATTGCCTGTTTAAACTCATAGTGTCTTTGATATAATTTAAATTATTGAAATAATACAAGCAAAATGTTACTCACTTGTATTTATCTTCTGAAGTGAAATGTGCTTTTCCAGCTGTCTACGAAGTTTCACCTCTGCTCCATATTTGCCAGTAGTGCCATTGTCAGCCAAAATAAAGTGAGAATGCATACTGTTGAGCACTGTTAACTTACTCATTGGATTGGACATCGTCTGGTAGGGTCGGACTACCTGCATTTTAGAGACAGAGGAAAAAAAAAGAGTACTAAGCAGAAAAGACCCTCTGAACTAAATCAATTAGAAAATACCAGCTGATGAGATGATACAAAAGAAAAAAGTTCAAAACTGTTTGAAGTGTTGCACTCGAGCACTGCCGTCTTCTGTGTGTAAAGTAGAAAACAATCCTAGCAGTTAAACCAGTGTGGCCACCTCTTGTGAACACTGACTGTCTAGATGCAGACACTGCTTAAAGGGTTTTTCATGGTAATCTGTTTCAGTGGCATCAATGACCACTGCTTCAGTGTGAAGTCCAGCTAATGGTCAGTCCTCCAAAGTCTGTGTGACCACACACAGACTGTAAACACTGTCTACTGGTGTCTCTCAGTAGTATTGCTGTAAATCCTCACCTCACCTTATTGAAATCTTTGATTCTTCCTTCACAGACCCCACCCAGCACCATGTCCCCAGTTCTAGCTCATTCAGAGCCACCCCACACCCCAGTACAGGTGAGTTCCATGCTTGGAGAGGTATACACATGATATTACACCACATTTTAAATTTGCTTGGAAAAAAATTGTGGCCCATTCTTGTGTTCAAGAGCTTTAGAAAATTTCTATTCAATGGAGTTTGCTGCACTTCATAGAAAGGCCTGGGTTGAAAAGGACCTTAAAGATCACTTCATTGGATTTGTTTCCATCAGGAGAAACTCTTCTGCATGGTTTATGTGTGTCTTGTCTTTTTGGAAAGACAAAACTCCTGAAAATAGCTAAAATTTTGTCCTAGCTGAAGAAATGCTGAAGTGACTTGTTGCAAAACTCAGCTGGGCTATACTTTGTCTGCAAGGAATTTTCGTCGCAGGTCTGGCATTGTTCATTTTTGCAAATCTAATAAAATGTTGTGCTTTTTAATACACAAAATTGTATGCTCAAGTTTTGACAAAAATTCTTGCAGACAGAAATATATTACCTTATTAATTTCTTCTTAAGCTTCTCTCCCTTTTTGTTGTTCTAAAGAGCTTTCTAATTGAGACATAAATCTTTATAAATAATATGCATTAGTAATGCTTTGGCCAGAAATATCTATCTCTACTATTTTGTGGATGCTTGCAGCACTTTGGTCAACTCTTAGAAGACAGGGGGACACCCATAGACTTCTTTTGCTGTTATAAACTGTCACACAGAAGGTATTCGGTAACCTATTTATCCTGCAAAAGGGAGGAAATAGGTCTGAGAAGACCAAGTGGGCAGCTGGACAACAGCAAGGCAGTGCACTCCACTGTAAGAAGAAGTGATAGCTTTGGCTCAGGTTTCTTCTATACTGTTTCTTTTGGTGCCCCATTCATAAAGCATTTAACCTACAGGCATGTGTAGCTTATCAAATATCAATATGTTGCTGGAGTAGGTTAATTAACTAGCTTCTACAGACACAGAGACCATGTGTCCCATGTCACAGTCAGAAAGAAAATGAAGGTTCTATCTCACAGACCTAAGAATCAAATAAAACCAAACGAAAACAGTTACAGATCTTTTAAACTGATACCTGCCTCATCTCTCACTATATAGAGGGCACAGGCCAATAAGACCTGATAGAAGAGGCATGACTTGAGTTTGCTGTTCACTGTATGATTACAAGCTGCTGTGCATGCAGTTCTACTGACAGCTTGTGGTTTGCCCCTGAGAGCCACAGCTCAATAGTTTCTAAAAGTTTAGCTTGATCTGCAGTTCTAGTGAGCTGAAGCACCTCAGGCGTGACACAGTGACTTAGCAATGCTGCTGCAGGGCAAATAAGAAGGCTACGCTTTGGTTCTGTGTCTCCTCTTTAGCTACAAAGTGAATCATTTTGTTAATAAATTTTGTAGATGTGGAAATGAGAATACAATTATTTTCAATTGAACTGTTGACAGCATGCACAGCTCAACAGCTGAAATATATTTTTTTAAATAATAAAATTCACAAACCACACTTTCAGACTCTTTTTTCTGATTTCTGAAAAATCTTCAGGAAGGCAAGAAAATCCTAGGGTTTGAGGCTGTTTCCTTGAGGTGAATTGCTCTTCCACAACACTCAGCAAATTTTCAATTTCTCATTCTTGCAGTTCCCATCAATCTTTTGGTTTTTTCAATCCCTTATACTTGACAGGCAGATTAAAAGTGTGGGAAAACTTGGCCTTTAATGTCTTCCCAGCCTCTTTCTGCATTGAGAAGATGGAATAATGTCGCCTGGCATCTTCTTCTTCAGAGCTGAAAGGAAGCATTTATGCTCAACACAACCTCTGTGAATACAGGTTAATGAATGAGACAGCAGTCATGCTGTGTAGCAGTGCTCACACTGCATGGGCTGAGGGCATTCTGTCAAGAGGTGAGGAGCACAGCTAACTCCAGCAGTTGCCTTTGCACCCCGAGGTGTCAGCAAGCTTGAATTAAAAGCACTGTTATACTCTGTTTACATTCCCCATGGACACATGACACTCAACATATTGACAGCACTTGAAAAATCGCTCAGGGTAACTCATCATGGACAATGAGCATGCATGCGTCATGAGATCTAATGCATGAATCCGAGCAGCCTGGGTGAAGGCAAATAATTTACAAAAAACTTAGTGTGTTCAGAGTAGTGGCCGAAAAAGAGATACAAGCTTTGCTTCTCAAAAAGTATTAGCTGTTGTTCAAATGAAGCCTTCTCTGCAGCCTCACTGTTCTGGGGTACACCAGGGAACAGAGTAGTTCCTGGTGCAATTTAGAGGATCCTGGAAGCATCATGGTCCAAATCCTCTGTATACGTTAAAAATATTGCAACACCCAGCTTCGCCCCGGACATACTTCCCATCTTGTAGTTTGCAATGAGAGATCTGAATCTCTTTTCCTTACGTGTTTCCTTAGAGCAATTATTTCCTGATCTGGCCTGCAAGGAGGCTCTGATACTTTGGATAAAAGTTATACTGAAACAAACTTTTGAACTAAATATTTATGGTTATTTTTAATGTTTTTTTTTCATTAATTCATCAATTGCATGATTCAGCAATTCCATTTATTCTCAAAGAGTAACGTGTTTCTTGAAGGATAATTGCAAAATATTTACCAAAAATAAACCAAAATTGGTATCAACAAGTCGAACAACAATAAAGTAATATACAGCTCCTAATCAGTTGCCCGAGATTTGTGACTTCTATCATTATTCTGCAACCTGCAGAAAATAATTAAAGGAAAATATAATCTTTCTGACACTGTAAAAACAAAGAAGCATTAGAGACAGGAGGAAGCAATCTCATGATATGAGCTAATGTTGTTATTCAGATTATGTTATAAGAAAGAATGAAAAGGAAATGTGTAGTCCATCTGGATAGTCTGATATATGTGTTGTGTGGTACACACATATGGAACAGGTAATGTAAGCACTGGTCTTTCTGACAAGACTCACTGGAATGTGTTTTACAGACTGTGGTTTAAAACAGTGAGTTCTGGCTACATAAATATCAAGCTTGACAGCTATATGGGTTTTTTCATATATATATGAATGATAAGGAGACACTAATTCTTAAGATGATGCTAATTCCTGAGTGAACTCTTTTTCTGTTTTAGAAAACCCTTGGTAATCTCAAGGAGGTAGGTAGGGGACTTTGTATGGGCAGAGTGAAATCCTTTATAATGAAGCATTTAAAGATGGCATCAGGGAGAAGGGACTGGGCATGAAAATAAGCCCTTCACAGTTACTTCAGCTGTGATATATAGTAAACATTCAAGTTCTTTACTCTTCTTTCCTTGACTTGTCTTATAACTAGGCATTGGCCTCACTTGTGCCTAGTGACATAAAACTCCCAAGGCTGTGTATCAGTCCTATGACTAAATTACAGCATAATACTCATTCTTCTGAAAGCCATAATACTAATTCTTCTGAAACAGCATTGAGTTATGATGTAATCAAGTGGTTAACTATTATTAATTTCCCAGTGACCCACTACAATGTGGAAGGTCCCCACCTTTCCTGAAGAAGTTGTCTAGTCGTTATTGTACAGGGATTTTGAGAAGTTCATGTTCCTTGGCAGGCTGGCTTCTAACTTCTCCATTGTGACTCTGCCCTTCAAAGTGCATACAGCCTTCCAGTTTTACATTTCCTCCCTATTTCACCATCCAAATTGATACTGGAAAACGCTGAGACATACCTGAGTAAGCAGAGCAAGACTGCGGAGTTCTACTGTGAGTACCACTTGAGCATCCCAGAGAAAACTTTGCTGATGACATGTTTTAACCTCCAGTTATTGTTATAAAATTCTGCAACTGTACTAATATAAAAATTGGTTATTCCAAAACCACAGTGTTCAATAAATTAGAAGCATGATCTAGAAACAGCCTAAAAAAGCCAGGCTTTAACTTTTAACAAAAGAAATATCTAAGGATATTTAGATTCAACTTCTGTTTAGTCCAATATAAATTTAGCTTTTGTATAAAAAGGGACAATATTTACTCCTTATTTTTACAATTTCAGCTATATGGGTGAGTAGGTTTCAAGTAGCAGCATACTCATTGCTTGAATTTTATTAAATAATTTTTTCTGAATATTCTGAGCAGTACAAAAGAAGAGGAGTTTGTCGTTCATGAAGTCCATATAGAACATCTACAACTGGCAGTGATTGTGATGCCAACATTTGAGTTCTAGGAAGTAAAAAATGTAATTTATTCTGGAACACAGTGTGCATGAAAATGGTTGAGATGTATATATTAAAAATGTATATAAGATAAATAAGATACGTATGATAATCTATTATAGTATAGATATGCTACACATAATGTATATTAGTTATATTAGTTATATTTGTTATTTAGATACAAATTTGCAGTGAGAAAGTAGTTTTCTTTATGAAAACACTTTTTGCTTTTATGTAGCACTTTTATGCACATCTACAGAGATTTATATTTTCGGTTGTGTGTTCTGCTGCACTAAATTATAAAAGTCAGCCACTATTGCTTCCTTTTCACTGGCTAAAGCTTTTGTTAAAAATAATAAGTATTCTACTTTATCCAAAATTTCTGCTGAGCTTCAATTTTGCCACTCTAGTTGTTGAGCGTAACTGAAAGATCAATGAAGTAACACAGGGAGAGAAACACACTATAATCCATGCCTATAACAGTACTCTAAGTGAGACAAATAAAACCCAATAAATTTGGAGAGAAATTAGGAATTTCCCTTTATGTCAACCTACTAGATTCAAGTATGGAAGCATTTATACACCAGGCATGGAATTGTGGGCATCATAGGTTTTGTTGTGATTCAGCGTAGCAGCACAGAAGCTCAATTTTTGTTTCGATTAGTTCAGTAAGAAAAAGTTTGGGTTTTGTTTTCTTTCTTTTCTCTCAAAACTTTAATTAGCAAAAAATGTGTTCTGTTTAAGTTAGTAGGCTGTATACTACAGCTTCTTGACTGATCAATGACATATCAGAGTATGATGGAAATGTCTTTTTCACTGAGTTGCACAATAAAAGCATACTTTTATTTAAGTCTCAGGTACTAGCTTCTTTGGATTACAAATGAGACTTATTTGAATTATTATATTGAATGAAAGGAAAGTACTAAAATCAGTGTTCTCTTTGGAATCCAGGCACTGTTCCTACTGAGGTGATGAGGAATTAAACCCAAATGAGGACTGAACAGACTCTGAAAGGAAAGATGTCTATGATATGAAGACTCACAAAGTGCACTCTTTTAAAAGGAAGAATGGCTCTGTATGTAGGGAGAACCTTGTTTAAAATCTGAGTTTTCTATAAGACTCACCAAGCAACCTTACTTTCTCAGTTCTATTAGAAAACTGGAAATAAGGCAACTGACTACCTTTCCCTTGCATGTTTTGTTTTTAAATTAGAATCTAAGTGTGTTAAGAGGGGCACTATTTTCTACTATATTGCTTTTACAGTACTGGCATAAGACAAGTCTCTTTAGCGATCTTTAACTGTCACAGTACAACAAATAGCAAACAACAGCAATTGGCTTAACTTGGCCAGTTCTCTTTACGGCTCTGAGGAAAGACCTTGGGATTCCCAAGAGCTGACTGATTTGGATGGACTGGTAAATGTAAAACTCCCCAGCTATGACTTCAAGGTCCATACAGGCCAGGTAAGGGCTGGAGCATGAGCAGAGGCACAGCTCTGCTGAGCACACTTGACTTGCCACGAGGCACAGAGGCAACATACACTGGGGCATGTGCAATGACAATAACTCCCCCTGCTCCCTGTCCCCAAATCCCATGACTGAGACAATTTCCTGTATCTATCTGATTCTGGAAGGGTATGTTTTGACAATCTCTTCAGTTCTGACCATAATTTAACTAGACATAGTGCATACAGGCATAAAGTCACATTGATGCCAGAGTACAACAGGCCTTTTACTATTGGTTGACTTTTTTCCCCCCTGCATAATCCTTTGTGGCCTTTGTTTCTTGCTTAATGATGACTCATTTTACATGCTTATGGCACTATTTATATTTCCCCTTCTTGGTTCATTTCACAGCATTCACCTCTAATGAGCCAGTCAATACAGTACACTTTGATTTTCAAAAAAGCTTTCAAAAAAGCTTTCTCACCAAATGCTTCTAAAGCAACTGCACACATTGGATAAGAGGGAACGTCCTTTGAGGGATTAGTAACTGGGAAAAGCTGGGGGGAAGGGAGGGAAAACAGTAAGAAGGAAAAGTTAATTTTTGCAAATTGCGCTCAGTTGCAAGACTGAGTGTTACTAAGAAGACTTAGTGACATAAGTGGCCTACCTCAAGTTGGGTCATGTTCTGTTCTACACAGTTGTAAGGGTTTTGGGCTTAATAAGAGTGTGAAAAGCTTACAGATCTTTCAGTGGACTACAAAGTGTTAAAGAAATTATTCATAAAGCAGCCTGACTAGGCAATAAAACGGAAGATGAAATTCAATATTGGTAAGCAGAAAGCAGTATCATTACATGTGCATTACAGATGGATAAAACCAAAAGTGCTTCAGCATTGCATCATGCTATTGATCAAACATTTTATGAAAATACTAGGGGCCAGGAGGTTTGGAGGAAAAATTTCAATTTCATCTAGCAGAGATAAGTTTTGGAATGATTTTGTCCTTAGTGATGACCCTGTAATTGTAATCCTACAAGTATAATTGTGGCTGCATTAATGGAAGACTACCCAATTTTTTTTTTCTTTACTTTTTTTGTAAACTTTTTTCACAGTCTGTCTCATGATCAAGCTAAGAATTAACATTTTTTGATTTACCACAAAGCTTTTCTTTTCAAAAAAAAAGAGCATACAACTTTTTGGTTTCCTGTTAAATTGGAAGGATATTTAAAGGAAAAAGTCTCTTAAAGAAATCAGAAATCAGGGGGGAGCTGTTCCAGTTGGCTGGAAGAGCTGGGAAACCAACTTCTTTCTTCAGCTCTTTCTGTAAAAGGAGGCTCCAGAGCTCCTTTAACAGGTAGTAACTAGCTGGGAACAGAGGTAGGTAGCTTTCCAACAGGTAGAAATAACTAACAGAGGAATAACAATGTCCCAAAATTAATGACTAATTTGATGTCCTTTCTGGCCTTCTTTCTTCTTGCAACCCTTCTGGAGCTCCATGCATAGTCAGTAAAGACTGCTTATTTGAAATGTATATGTACATTATACTTTAACAAGACATGCCTCGTCTTTGTGATTAGCTATTTCTGTTAGTCATTTTTTGTGCTGCATCTCAAGGAGAGTTCATTAGTAAGTCAGAATTACTGCTGCAGAGTCCCATCCGCCTTGCTTGTATGTATTGGTAACCCTATTATACAAGGGCTGGTGGTATTAGAGTACAAAAACATGCTAATACAATTCCCCCTAATGGCTATACTTTAATAGTGAATTGCAATGAATTCCAGTTGGATCAATTTCTCCATACTCATTGTAATTCCTTCTGACCTAACTGATAATTGAATCTTCTTCCCCTCCCCAACTTCTTAATGGACAAGCATACAGAGAAAAATTGTTTAGAGTAATGCAGATAAGAAAAACATTAATAATATCTCTTCTCCACTCAAAGTTAGCCACTGGTTCTTAGGCAGATTGCTTGGGAATGAGTCAGAGGTGAGGAAGATGAAAGGGCTCAGAAAAGCTTCAGGAAACTTTCGTAATCAGTGTAAGTAAACTATTAATGTATTTTAAATCAGAGGGTTACTCTTTCTGAGTGACAATATAGGTTTAAAAGAGAAGAATGATGTGAAAAAGTACAAGAAATAACAACTCTCCTCTTCAGAAGGTGACTGAAGTAATGATTCTTTAACGCATGATCTCATGCCCAATACATTTATAAGACTCTTCACAATTGCAGCAATAAAGATATATAGGATGGAGTATATTATAAGGGGGATAGTCTGCAGTTCTGAATTTAACCAATGCATCATAGTATTGCTTCAAAATAAATCAGACTTCAAGCTTTGCAATCACTGTTTCCTCAGGCACATTTCAGGGTTCGTTGTGTTCTAAGGATAAAACTGTAGTATATTTTCCAGAATATCATTTAATTAAATTTCTTTATAATTTATTTTTAAAGCATGTACGGTGCATGAATTTTTGTTGTTGCCATGCCAAAACTGCTATCAACCATAATGGAAAACCTGTGTATGTATTGATCTTTTGCTGCAGACATTGATTCTATGAGGAATTGCTAAGTGAGGGATGGAGAGGAAAGGAAAAAAAAACCTAGAAGATTTATGTATATTGGAGGTGATTTACGTCCATATAGGGCTTACATCTTTGCCAATTAGATCCTCTTGATTTTCCACAATGCCCCAGGGAGCTATACCAATGGTGCAGATCTTCCCTCGAGATTTTGAGGCATGATCTTTCAGCGCATCTCCAACATGCCGAATGACTCCTGGGAAAGAAACAGCATAAAATAGAAATTAATATCTTTTTTGTTCATTATGGTATGGATTTAGTATAGAATTTTTTTTTTAGGGAACACTTATGCAGACACTTACAATTAAGTAAAGCTATTAATATATCTTATTGTTTATTATTACAGGACTGCTGTAAATCCATTTTATCTAATAAAAAATATTAAAAGATGTAGCAAGAACAAAATTACACAGCTCTAGCCATAAGAATGGAAATGTTGACAGCTGACTGTAACTTGTTTATCTGCACTTGTGTTCAAAAATGTGTGCATGCAAGCATTTGCATCCTTCCCAAGCATAGAAAGAAACACAGGAATCAAAAAACTCCCTCCCAAACCCACCAAAAAGTGTAGCTTGCATGCAAATATTCCCTTCTGTCTGAATAAAGGATGGAAATGTGAAAACATCATTACACTACTCTGTGGTGAGCTATTCTACCATTCTTTCCAGACAAACTCAGTCACCTGAGGTACCTTTCAGCAGAGTATTTAAAAAACCCTTGGGGATCAGTGAGAAAGCAGAACTTAGTACAGAGAGAATGACTGCTCCCCAGTATTCTTCCAAGTGCTTTCCGATAATGCTCCTTGTATGTTTTAGGCCAGCTTCATCAGTGTTTCAGTGGTGTCTCTGTGCAGAGGACAAATGCTATTCCTACTTCCTTTTCATAAAATGATTTTTTACCTGTGTATCAGTAACTATTTTTGTGATGTGGCTGTACTGAAGCAGACCTGTGGATTTGCTACAGTTGTTATCTGTTACTCAGTTTCTGTGTTTGCTTCTTGTTCAGATTCCACAATTTCAAGATGACTGGACTGGAATTGCTACAGTCACACAATAGATGTGATTTTAGTTATAGTTTTTCTGCACCGTAAATGAACCATGTAAGAAAAAAACCCCACAACCTAACAAATCCTCGAAGTGCTGGAGGCTAATTTCCTCCCTGTGATGGAAAAGAAAAAAAACCCTGTGCCTGCAATCAGCTATGAATTAAGCTATGATCCGGCAACCCAAATAATTCAAAGCAGAAAATCTGCCTAGATGGAAAAGTTCTGCTATCTAGAATAATCAACTTTTGGCATGACATGAATATTCAGAACAACTTGTTAAAGTCGTTCAACAGTCATGGTTATAGCCAAGTATGCACCATGCCTGTCACATCACTGATTCTCAGTCCAACAGCAGTGTTGCAGGATTTTTCAATTAAACTTTTCCTTAAGATCAAGCTGATTTAAAAATTCATCATCAGCAGAACGAAGTGTACTCAGAAATTCTCAGTTTGTAGAAATTCACACAAAGGTAAAACACTTAATTTTCACCTACTCAGTCTGAAAACCCAGCCCTGGAGCAAATAACTGATTTGCTCCAGAAATCAAAACCAGGATGAGAGGTAAACGATAATGCAGAACTATTTCTGGAATTGTATGTTTTTAATATAACCCACAGCAACTTGAATGACATTGTTTTGTCTAGGTAATTTTTGATTACAGAAAAAAAACCCAAACTGTTTTAAATAGTAATTATATTGACTTTCCTGGTTCATTTGTACTGTTTTGGCATTTGCAGCTATGACAATTGGAAAAATGGTATGAAGCAGTTATGCATTCGCCAAATGCAGCTGTTATATTCAGTACTTGTTTATAAAATTTCTGTAGTTTGATTTCTACAGTTCCTGTGGTAATCCTCTGCAATGACTGTACAATATCTGCAGTTTTCTAATCTGCTCTTAACTTAAAATTTATATCTGTCTTTGCCATTCTCAGTACAAGAGTGTCTGGCAACTCACATAACTATTATCACCACAGTACACAGGTTAACATTTAACCTTATTTTCTCCCTTGTTCTGCAGAGATGTGGGGGATGGTATATACATGTGAGTCTGTCTATTTATTTGTCTAACACTCCAGAAACTATGCCTCTTCTTTACTATTTGTACTGCTACTGTGATAAAACTGAATATTGTTTTAGATTTGATGTGCTGTGGAAACTAAAAAGCCCAAGATTCCTATCAAGCATTCATATTCAAATATGGAGGAGCTGATCAACAATGCACTAAAATTAACACATGATAGAGTGATTACAATGTTTTCCACAGACAGTAAGAGGATACACTCTGTGGGATTACTACAGTAATAAATTATACTTTTGTTACTGCAGCAAATGAGAATGACATAAGAATTTACAAGTACATGTCCTAGCTCAAAAACCTTTTGCATATATCTCTAGCAGAACTCTTTGATTTTTCCGACTCTCTCCTCCTTTCAGCCTCCTTCAGGGAAGGTAACTGGGAAGCCACTGCCCAACTTTTTTATCTGGGGAACTATGTTTTGCAGCTTATTCCCAAAGCTTACATGTTGTCTCCCAGCAGCGCTGGCTAGCTACCATCTCGGGTCATTAGGACATCCATATGGTATGTTACAGATGTTAACTTTTAATAGAAAGAGCGATGTTATCGCTCCTGCCGCAGGAGTTACAAAAAAAAATTAGGTCAAGCTGTCTACAAGAAAGGAAAAAGTGATACTTATTACAATAAAGTTTTCCACCACATCCACAAACCAGAACCTTTTTCCCTTTCATGCTTCAAATCATCTTACAAGATAAAATAAAGTATTTTCTGGATGAAAATGTTTTCAATTTTAGGTAATAAGAGTTTGACTTCTTCCGTTTCTGGCTGGCAGTCCCTCTCTGTAGCTCACTGTGGATCTTACTAAGTCTTCACTGGCAATATACTAATATAATTGCCTCACAGGAGGCTTTATTTTCGGCTCCCCAGTGTGCTTTTCATGCTTCAGCAAACCTTTTATTCCCCGGTAGCTGCCAGGCTGGTATGAACTTGGCATTTTCTTGTTTGCACGTAGTACAGCCAACACTAACAAAATAACACATGGAATGGCTTCTTAATCTCATCAGTCCTAATTTTTTGCTGTGATTAAATCTCTAAGATGCCATTGTGCTTTCATTTCAATGTTGCTGTTACCTGTGTTTACTCCTCCAGTGAATATCCACGCTCCAGTTGTCATAGCAGCCTTAATGAGGCCTTTTCCAAAGACTTGCTTGAGTTTTGGCTGAAGTTCAAAATTCTGAAGGCCCCCATGCACAGAGATGAGAAGTTTAGGGAGCTCAAGCTGCCACTCTTTAGTCATCAGATGCAGAAGAAGGTCAGGCTTTGTGTCAAAAGACACTCGTACGTACTGCAGAAATAAGGGCAGTAGTAGAAAAAAAAGATTGGTTATATTCACTGGTTCCTAATGCGTATGATCTATGGCCAACAGATTACTGAAAGAAGGCAACCTTTATGACAAAAGCACTACCTAATTGCCAGCTTGATGATTTTTCAAAAGTTAGGACACTAGGAATAAAGGAATACTTGTAATTCATGGGCTGGACAATTTTCCTTTATTTATTAAATAATTAAAAGTCATTAATTGTTTCAATATACTAATCACAGCTTAAAATATAAATGTCTTTAATTTATGGATGCAAAACCTGGAGGAAAAACTTAGATGGTCTGCCAAAGATGATCTAGGTAGTCAGTCACAACTCGTCATTCACTTGTATGCTGTTTTCAAATGAACAAAACCAAATTCTCAGAAGTTAGGAAATAACAGAGACAAGCTCGGTTGTTCAAGCACACGTAAGTTTAAACTGAGCAAGACTACTAAACAGGTACTTTTCAGATGAACGAATGCTAACTTATGGTTTACAGACTGGTTTGCATAGATCCATGAATTTGCCTAACAAGGCACAGGACCCTAAAGGTGCTTTGAAACACATTTACACTTCTCCAGTTCTTGGCTCTTCCATGCTACATCTGCAGCATTTTGCCCCAAGGGACATCATGCCCAACTGTGTGTGCTCAAAGATAACAACTGTCTTCAAAACTTCTACAGCACTACTATGTCTCCTGCTGACAAGCCTTTCTCTCTGGGCTCTTTCTCCTGCTTCTGTTGCTGATGTATGAAGGATTTCACAAAGCCTGTGACAGGTGACACTTTTTTGAATTCTGGTTGCATAGCAGAAACGGGCCGTAAGAGGATAAAATTCTTTCTATATCTGGTAAGATTTGAAAGGACCCTCTTATTTGAATAAAATAGGTTATAGAAAGCCACTCATCTATCAAATGTCTGACTGAACCAACACATATAGAGTTACTTCAGCAGTCTTTTCCTTGACGCATTGTCAGCACAGCCATCAGGTGTATAACACAGGCATCTCTGCTTTCAGACAGAGGAATGCCTAGTTCTAACTTATTGTAACATACCAGGCAGTATAATATCCACATGTACAATGTAATAATTTAGTCCCTTTTCAACATGTCTAGTCCATTTTTCTTGCCTAACGATTGTTCTTTTTCAGTAAATCGCATAACAGTAGACTCCTTTCTAGTTGAATAAGAAATAATGACTTGACCTTTTCCAGAAGAAATTGCTAATAGACAGGTTTCTTTGCAAGAATGGGTTGTTACACAGTGAACATTCTGAACATTTCAGGAAGCAGAAGCACATTTGGCTGAATCGTCACAGGGAAGCAAGGGGGGCACAGCCAAACCAAAAGCTGAGCAAGAACTTGGGACTGCACATTCAACCCAGTGAATCAGTAATGTTCTCTGCAGCAACCAGGCAACTTCATAACAGCTAACTGACAAATAACATACAATAATCCTGTCAGGCAAGAGCATAATGTACCTTTGAGCTTACATACACATGAACTGCATCCTTAGTAGCTACCCATTCAATTTTCTGCATGGGAGTTGAGAAAATATTGCATGGTACCCTGTCCCACTGATCAGATGGTGAAGGTAATAATTTTGACTTGGATTCAAAGGCTGTCAAAGTTTTAGCACACAAAAGGGGTTCTAAGGATACTTATCCATATTCCTTTTGCCCTGCCCTTAGGGAGAGCAGAGGTTGCAAAGGGCAATGCCTTGTTATACTGCAGGTACTAGTAGGTAGACAATATCCTTCAGGGAGCCTACATGAAACCTTTGTTGATCAAACTATGGAGATTTTGTTTTGGGATGACTGGCATCTTACTCTTTTTTTTGGTGAAGATAGACTGGGAGTTTTAAGAAGATAATTAAAGTGAATTCATATTAACAATGGCCATACAACTTTGCTGAAAACAGAGGCCACTGCGTCATCTGGGATGATATCAAGATGGAGGTACAAAAATGGCATCAGATGTGTATTATCTAATACAGTCAGTGCCTGTATTTTTGTTTATTTACATTGTTTTATACCCCACAATGTGTGATTTCACTGTCCCTTCCGTCTTAAGCCCATGTATTTACTGGCAAAAATATCTTTTATTTTCTTATCCACTAAGACTTCTGAATTTCTTACAATATTTTCTTACATTTATTTGTAATACAGGTATATTTTATTAAAAACTACTTAGTACTTATACTGCGGGCAAAACGTCTCCATAAGAATTCATTTTACTTTATAAAGAGGAAACATAAGCAAAAAAAATCTGAAAGTTTTTTTCATGTAAATTAAAATTTAAATGATCATGGATAAACTTTACTGATTTAGAAGTTTTTTGAGAAGGGCAATGGTGCCAAACATCATGATTTCTCTTCTGTGCATAGACCTCAATATTTATGACTGTCTGATTCATTTTTGCTCCTACAGAGGCAAGTTTGGTATGCTTGGGATTACTCTTTTGCCATTACTTAACATGTTAACATGTTAACTCGTAAGTACAAGAGAATTCTTTTGTCATAACTTTCAAAGTATGCATTAAATTATAAATAAACACTTTAAAGGCCATTTTTGTCCATATTAAAAATTAATTTCTTTCAATCTTGTAGCAGAATACTCAGCCTTTTCTTTTTTTTTTTTTTTTCCCCCGAATCTTAATGAGCATTTCTGCTATTCCTCAATTCTTTTCTGTAGCCTCTGGAGGTAGATGTAAAATTTAAATGTAAATCTCAGCTAAACCACTGTTCTGTTACCCTGAAATTCCATGTCAAATATATCCTGTCAGGCAAGAGCATAAGGTACCTTTGAGCTTACATACACATGAACTGCATCCTTAGTAGCTACCCATTCAATTTTCTGCATGGGAGTTGAGAAAATATTGCATGGTACCCTGTCCCACTGATCAGATGGTGAAGGTAATAATTTTGACTTGGATTCAAAGGCTGTCAAAGTTTTAGCACACAAAAGGGGTGTGTTCAGTTCTAATGGCAAATGATTTAAGCCCTTTTTTATGGGACTGGTGTACGGATAGGATGCAAGACTTTAGTTGTTATGTGTCAGCTGAGCAGGGCAAGATAGGAAACAAAAGTACAATTTTGAACGACAAAAACTACAGACTGACCTGACTGACATCAGCATAGTACTGTGAAATGATAAATCATCAAGTTCAAGCTGTCATGCCCATTGGATCCCTAAACTAGCAGAGAAGCAGTCAGCAAGGGTGCTATGTGACGCTAATAGTTGTTTCACTCTTTTTGTCAAGTGGTTTCCTAAGCATCAGTCAAACACCCAGATGCTTGCAAGTTGGACTCCAATGCCCTTGGGCAAAAGTCAAAGTTCGAGTGGTAATTATTACTCTGTTACTCAAGCACAGTTGTTTCGTTAAAGTACATGGTAAATGAATGGAGATGAGAGTCTCAGTGAATACAACAGAAAGATTCAGAATTTCGTTGTATTTCTTCAAAGAAATTATTTTTAGAGAACATTTTGTGATCTGCAGTCTAATGTTGCTCCTTTATTTCTCTGTGATGCACGAAGGTACTGGGTGGTTATTTCACCTACCTTAAGCAAGATTCAATCACTGCAGACACTTCTTCAAGACTGGTTCGCTTAAAGTGTGATCTTCACATAAAATTAGGCCTGATCTAATTCTCACTGAATTCAACAGAAAAACTGACACTTAGAATGAAACAGCATTGGTTCCTTAGAAGTTAATATTTTTCTTAACATCTTAAGGCCTCAGCCAAGTTGCACTAAACAGTCAGGGGAAGGACTCACATTGATTTAAATGGGCTCTGGATAGATGAGTTTCTGTGTTATTTCCCCTTTTTCTCCATGTAGGACACCATATTTTAAATTCTGTATATGTTCTTTCAGTATTAGTTTACTGTAACAAAAACGTTTTCTGCCTTTTTCACGGTTTATCCAAGTTACAGGATTATATCTTTTTTCTCTCAAAAGCACTAATGGCTTCTAAGATCCTTTTTACACAGTTTTGATAAATCTCAATATATTTTAAAAGCAGAAATATAACTTATTACTTGGCTGATTTCCAAATGTCCTTAACAAAGTGTAAGGTTTTGAAGATCTGAATATTAGAAAGTCTCTCTAACTGTTTATGTACATTGGAATTCTACTGGTGTTCTTTCATGTTTCCACGCACCATAAGAAAGGTTAAGCTTATAACACTGAAGTAAACTTTACTTCTTCTACAGCTGCAAATATATGTTAGCTTTTTATTGTGCATATTTAATTTATCATTGGAACATATTCAGTTAGGAGGAATATATTTAACTCACTAAAGCTTTTCAAACAGCTGTCTTTCACCTAACCTTGAAAAACTATGATCAAAGAAACTTCAGTTCTGTAAAGAGAAGTCCTTTAAAAAAGGTTGATATGAAATCTAGGCACACCAACTGATGAAAGAATGTTAAGGTTTTTTTTTTGTGTATGGAAAGGCAGATAGCAAATTAAAAAAATCGTTTTACTTTGGTCACAAGTTCAGTGCAAAATACATCACAACAAGATGGTCTTAACTGGTCCACTAAGAACCAGAATCTGTTTTGAAATTGTTCAGAATATTGCTCCTAATTGGAATGGAATCACTCACATTGGTTTGATAATTTCTCTAAGAGCTGGGATAACAAATTATGAGTATATAGGTAGATTAAGTCATCCATGTTATTTCTTAAAATACTAAGAGCTAACTGATATAAACAGATCCCATTTTATTAATTTTCCTATCTTTTTTTTAATCCACTGTTCTATTGCAGAAGCTGTTAATAAAGTTTACCTATCTCCACATTCTTCTCAGACCTTTTTACAGTTGTCAAAACTGAAAATCTGCTGTAAAAACAACGTAAAAGTGAACAGCAAAACTGTTAAATGTGTTTCTTAAATATTAATGGGATGAGAGACTTGTAAAGAAAATATGAGATTAACAAGAGATCTAAAAACCACAGTGGTGTTGCAAGATCATCTGTGGTTACATAAAGACTGAAAGAAAAGCCTCTTCAGTAACTGATCTCGTTAACCAATGTTACCAAATCTCAGCTATATGTTTCTATATAATCTGCTGCACCTTCAAATATTCACATTATTGATTTAAGTAGCTTAGTGCAGCCCCACTGAAGATACTTTAACAACTCAATGGTATTAGCAAAGTTCATGTTGTTTGAGAATTTTTGTTATATGGGGCTGTGAAATTAACGGCACAGTAATTTTTATTGTCAATATGTAAACCTACATCATCTTTTCTGTTTTGTTCCAAATCCATGTGTTCTATTATAATTTCAGTATAGTTTTCATTTTCACAGATAAAGATGCCACTGTTAATTGTCTGGTGGCAACTGATATGATATTATATCACTGCATTTACAGCTTGCAAATATACATGCAAAGTATACATATATTTACCATCAAATTTGCATATATATTATTAAAATCTAATTCTGTTACTTACAATGGAGGAAATAATTATCTGTCAGTCTTATGCACACTAACCTGTTCCATTAATTAACTACCAGTTTCACGATTATAAATCTGAGATTACAGTTTCCGTTAACAAATCCCATCTCATTCCTTGTAGCCTGATTCAGAAAAAATTACCAATTTTGCCGTTAGCACAGACCAAGACAATGCTGCTTAGTTCTGTCTTTTCTTTGCTTAAAAATTTTCATGTGTGGGAACCAATTTCTGGAAATAAAGTGAGGAACAGCTGGTGAATTTTATGCCAAATTCTTCCCCTGAATTTTTCCTTGATGTTCATCAAGTTGCTAAATCTTGCTGCTTTATATTGTATTAGTCAACAGGTACATGTGGTGTACCACGACAGTACAATATTAACCAACCATGATTGTCAGCAAAAATCAGCTTGTATGCTATAGTGATATTTGATATCTGCTAACTAGAAAGTAACTAACTAGCATATTTTTAGTAACAAACAAATGTCCATTTATAATGTGTTCTCCCTTTTCTCTTTCTTCTCTTTCTCTTTCTCTTTCTCTTTCTCTTTCTCTTTCTCTTTCTCTGTCTGCCTGTCTTGATGTTCCAGCTTCTCTGCTTTGGGATAATAAAGTATATTATGTGAACAAGAATGTTATCAAGCACTATGTTGTACTTGTTCATTTTTCAAAGTATTATTTTTCAAGACAATTTCAATGCTCTTTTTTTCCCCTCCTCTGCTGGCAAAATTGCTTGGTTGCTTTGACTGGGCAAACTCTTGGCTTTCAAACAAATTTTGATTTGGTAAGCTTTATTTATTATGGGAAAGACCTCGCACCCAATAAATTCAGAGATAGGAGTTTCATTCTTTCAACTAATAAAAAGACAATAACTGGTTATGCAGCTCTTTGGCTATAATCTACCCTGAAATAATGTTTGGGGCTAGAAATATGACCAGAAGGACACCTTCATACTGTTTACAGTGACAAACACACCATAGCTCTTTATTTTGTTTCCATGTTAAAAAATGCACAACTTCTGGTTATGCAAACCTCCTTAGACTTCTTTAGTTGTGTTTTGGTCACACGAAAGACATTTTTTCTCTCATTGATGCTAACCAAGCAGGACAGCAATTAAAGAGATATTTAATTAATTGTTTAATTTGAAGCACTTTTCCCACTAGTGGGATGATTTCTGGAGCCTTTATAGACTTATTTAATTCATCAAAAATTTGGTTATTCCCATGTTTTAGGTGAGGTTTAATGACTATGAATACATGGCAGATGCAAATATCTTCCTGATTCTAGTACTGTCAAAATAAATGCAGTTTTTCCAGCAATAAATATTTTGTCTGTATTCAACCCTAAGGTTTAACTTGTTTTTCAGGGCTCTCAGATTTTTAACCCTTTTTTGTCTTCCTTTTTAAAAATTCTTCACAGTTTCATTCCTGACTGCACTCTGTGATAAAATTTTTTTTTTCCTTTATATTGGCTTTCAATTTTATCTCCACAGTTTCACTACAAGTATATTTCATTGAGCACATAGCACATAACTTGGAGCATCTCCAGGACACCAGAGTCCCAAAAAAGACCAGAAATCCTCTAGAGAAATTGGTATCAACAGCTTCCTAAACTCTTAATCATTTCTTGGCTGTCCAAGACTACTTTTGTCTGGGCAGGGCAGTTTATTGTTTTATGGTGATCTTCAAGGACATGACCCTAAAAAGCTCTAGTGATTACAAAGACAGATTTAACCCAAAGCATCCATGTAAGGTTAATAGCATGATGGTTACTGAATGTCTGAATCTTTCTCAGTTTTGGTGAGAAGCATTCTGTTTTGTTCCCATTCCTTGTGAAGATACCAACAGCATGGTTTGGTTCATTTTGTGAACTGTAGTGCTGAAGGAGGTGTCAATTTATTCACACTAAACATGTTCACTGAATCAGAGTCTCTCTCTCTCTAGCAATGGCCTTGCAGATTTTTAGGTGATTGGTTATCAACTAAACATAAGGCGTCTGTGATGCAGACCTAATTTTCTTTCTGTGTCTTGTGCAACAGTGTTTTCTGGTTTCTGTCAAAAGAAGCCATCCATCTAGGTGAACAGAACCATCCACTTAAGTAAACATTCCACCTCCAGCCAGCACCTGTGTATCCATCTGAGGAAAATATCTGGCTTTTGCTAGGATGGTACCTGAGCTCTCTACTGTCTCTAATCCATCTAGTACCATGACAGATCTGAGAGACCTGTTATGAAGAATTCAAGCAAAGAAGATGATACAGGATTGCTGGGCAGGTTATTCTGCAGAGCGCCCAGAGGTTCTGTTTCTATCCTCACTGCTGCCAAAAGCAGTGTCTTGGCCAAGATGTGCTGGGTACACACTTAACTTTCATTCTCAAAGTCTTAGGTTCTGCAGTTTAAATAGAACCAGAGAGATTCTTCCTTTCGTGTAATGCCACATAGAAGAAATACATGCATGGGTCAGTGTGGGTGCTGGAAACATCTCTCCAACTCAGTGGAGAAATACCTTCAGATTAATATACTTTGGTATTGCTCCATAGCATTGTATTATGATTAAGTGGCTTGCTTAACAAAATCTGTGGCAGAGTAGGGATTTCTCAGTTCCTAGCGTAGACATTTACTGGGCGTCTTATTTCATTGAAAGACGAACCAATAAGACTAACTGGTCTGTCCTCCAACATAAGTCAGGAGGAATATTAAAAGAACTTTGGTATATTTCAAATTTGTCATCCTTGCAGACACACCCAGAAATGGGAAACCATAGCTGAATTCTAAAGGTATTCATAAAAAGGGGGATGGCTAGCCATTGGAAGAAAATCGAGATAGCAGCACAGTAGCATGTCTTCAGCCTTCATAAAGGTAGCCCCTGTTATGCAGCACTCCAACGTTTACAGTTAATTCTGTTCACCAGTTCTTTGGCATGTGACACACAAAAACATATGGTATGGTCTTACACTAAATAATACTTTAAAATGAAGTTAAGAAAGAATGCTGTTTATTCTTTATGAATGCCTTTTTCGAGCTAGCAGCAGTATTTATCTAAGAGAAAAACATGGTTACCATGGCTTTATTGGAGTGGCCTCCTCCTTGGAACTCAATGGTTCCAAAAGCATCCGTTGGGCTGAGCTGTGTGTGCTTGCTGATGGACCACTTCTCCGACTGGATGTCATTGCGAGTAAGTCTGCTTTCATTTTTCTCATTCTGAATAATGGAGATGCTTGGAGTCAGTCCAACATGTTGCCCTATTAGACGCCCACAGCAACACCTATGTCATTAAATAAACAGAAAACTTATGTCATGTGCCCGTATAAAGTGAACAGGGAAACAAAATCTTAAATGGCCTATAAATCTTCCAAAAGAACCCAAAAAACGACTCCTTTTCAACTCTCCTGACCACTTTCTGGTTACTTGAAGCCTCTACTTGTGGAAGCAACATAGTATAGATATTACCTTTCCTTTCTATGATCTTGTTTACCTTGGAGATTCCTACATTTCAATAAAATCATGCTTTGTTCTAAATATGTAAAAAATGAAGTTAAAGAACATTTAACCTTCTGATCAAATAAGTCTTTACAAACTATTTATATCCATATACATATATATGCACACACATATATAGACATTTTCTTATAACTGACTTTCATTTTTTGTACAAGTAGCATGCAATTACCTATGGGGGTCTTTGGTGCTGGGGATGATATGAACACATTCTCTCTTGTAAAATGCCCTTTCTATCCATGATTTCTGTGCCTAAAAAAGAGAAAGGAAATGCCATGAGCTCTATTTGCTTATTAAACACAACTTATAGTACAACTGAAGAGAAACTTCAAACATAAAATTAATTTTCACTGACTTTGCAGATATGCAGTGCACATTTTGCACAGAGCAAACTTTCTCCATTAGAACTATGGTTCCATTCTAAATCTAAGCACCCAACACAAGCTCTCAAGATCATTTTCATATTCACTAGCCAGATGACTTTGATGCTGTCATCTATATTCTCATAGCAGAAAGCACTGGAGAAGAATTTGTTCAAACTGTAAAGCTCTCTGCATGCTAGAGAAAAAACAGACCCATTAATTAAAAATGCTTTAAAAAAAAAAATCTATATCTGTTTTAGTAACACAATTAAGTCAGCTCTAATTTTAAAAAATTATAGAAACTAGAAAAAAAGTATCTCCACAATAAAACTTATAACACCATGATTCCACTGCAATATTTTATACAAGAGCAGAGAGTACTGTTTAACATGGAGACAGGAAATAGTTTCATATGCAGGTATCTTAATAAAAAAAAAAGGAAGATCTGTTTCTGAAATGAGACACAAAAAACTTTGATACATGAAGAGTCAGATGAACAGCTGATGTAACCTCTAAAACTGAGTTCAGTGAAGATATGCCTGTTCATAACACCCGAGGTCTTCCCCACATATTTGCAGGAAAGCAAGTAATTTCCTTCAGCTTAATCTTAATTTCAGATAAATAAGAGTTCTTTTTAAAAAGAAAGATAGGTAGCTAGGAAAGGAAAAAACCCAAAACAACAAACAAGGGACTTTCAGAGTTCTGAAATATTTTTAATTATCTGTTCAGTCCTCACTCCATATAATATGAGTTCTGGCAAGCTCTCAAAAAGATTTCCACAAACAGAATTCAGTTATTTTATTTAATAAGGAGATGAGCTGAAACTTTCCTTTAAAAATTCAATTCAAACAGATACACTTTATAAAATGTAATTAAATAATAAAATTACCTATTTAATTGCACAGCATAAACAGAACGACAAACTATGAACTATGACAAAGTTATCTGAGACAAGTAATGTGAAATGAGCTTTAGATAATTTAATAGACTGTAGGGCAAGGTTTGTTTCATGTATAAGCAAAGGACAGTTAAATAGAAATTCTGAAAATTCTAAAAAAGTTTCACTTTACATAGGAGAGTTTACCTAAAAGTTCTAATTTATTATAACTTCTGAATTCTTACATGCCTATGAGGCAGGTAATAATAACAATCATCACCATAATCATCATCAGAACATTGTGCATCGTACAGTAAAGCCAGCTTAGAAGTCTAATATATCATCGAGTAATTTCTGAATTTAGTAGTCTCTTCAGGAAAATAAAGGCTTTTTACAAACTAACTTCCTAGAACTATCAAGGCATCCAGAGTGAACTTTGCGAACTTTATCTGACCCTCTTACTGCAGAACTTCTGAAGCCAAACTACGTGGGAAAATTAGGATTTTTCTTTCTGTTGGATGTTGTAGAGAAAGAAAAGAAGTTACAACTATTGTTCAGGTATTGCAACGCTAACATTTTAAACTACATACTTTACTGTGTGAACCACACATTCTTGAAATTTCTTGCCTTTGAGCTCCAAGAGCACAAGCTTTCTATATTCTTAAGAAGATAAATACTGATAAGAAGCTGCAGATTTATGAATTCCCTTTGGTGTATACATATACAGTAACTTTTTGAGAAAAAAGGAACACTTGCAGAATAATGTCAGTTGTATCTTCCTGCTTGTTTGTTTTAATGCTAAAAACATGCCTGCAATAGCCTTTATTTTCTCTAGAAAGCATGAAAATATTTTATAAGCCAACTTTTCTTCCTGGCATCCAAAACCAGCTCCTACTCCAGAATTTACATAGCATATGATTATCATTCCTGTTGCCAAGACTCCCAAAAATGTCCTTTATGAAATTTCATAAATTTTGTATACATTTCTGTGAACAATTTACCTTGGTGAATTTACTTACTCCATACATCTAATGTATCTTTTCTGAAGATGGCCACTAATTCATGTTCTCTAAGCCTCAAGATCCAATACAAAAAGGTGCCATCACAGGTGCTTCACTAAAATTTTTTTTCTTTAGGTATACAAGCAGGCTTGTACAAGAAACTGACATCTCGAATTTGTTTTCCTACTCTTTTTCATACTGTCTTTGCAGGTAGAAAAGAAACCCAGATATGTTAAACATAACAATAATAATTTGCATTTGAACCTCTTCAAATGTAATATTACAAAAATAATAGTCTGATTTAAAAAGTCCTTTGTAAGAAAAAAAGGCTTTCTAGTTTTTAGATCTCAAAAAATATACTATCCTATCCAACAGAGTTATGATGCCAAAATACACAATTCATAATTCCTTCCAAAGAAAAAGGAAAGCATCTGGTTTCACTGCCTTGTGCCAGTTATCTTTCTGTGACAGCAATAATTTGCAATGAAAGACAAGGTTCAGAGGTATAATAAATTATATTACTTGCTGTAGAGTCTTCATAACAAAATTAGAATAACTTGAGGAAATCAACACATTCAAAACAAAACAGTTTGCATTAAACTCTTGTTTATAGTAAAGTAGTAAAAAGTTTAGAAAAGTAAAGCAAAGTATTTTTAAGAATAGTAAAGCATGAAGCTTATCTTCTCTTTCTCTTATTTCATAAACATTCTTTCAGTGTTATTTCACAAGGCAATTTTAAATCCTAAAGTCCATGCCATACTTATACTTGGATTTAGTTTACTCAGAGCTGAGATCTCTAGGTTAAGTCTCTCTCTTTATTAACCTCACTGCAAAAACCCACCAAGAACATTTTTTCTCCTTTTTTACCTGAGTATCAAACTTGGTGTTTAAGTGTGTCCCAGGGCAAACTCTGCTGTCCTCGTTTCCCCGCTGCTGGTCATCACTACCAACACATTTGCGACCGCCCCTCGAACAAGGCGCTCAGTCCATCCGCAGCGCAGAGATGTGAGCATGAGTGAAGCCCCCGCACCCATTAGCTGTGTGGAATGTGCCGCCGCGGGATTAGCCTCATTAAGAGTTTGGTGGACACTCACCCGGAGTCCCACAGCACCGCTTGGTTTGAACATCTAATCTGACGCCAAAAGAAAAACAAATCCCCTGAGAGCTTGGATGTAACTGACACACGCCTTGATGGGCTTTTTTTCCTCCCTCTTCTCTCCTCTGAGAGAGAGCTTGTGAAAGTGTGATAAGGTGCTCTGAGTTCTTAAAGTTCAACTCAGGAAAAAAAATCCTTCAAAAGAAGCACTGTACT
Organism: Pterocles gutturalis; assembly: GCF_000699245.1. NCBI lineage: Eukaryota > Metazoa > Chordata > Aves > Pterocliformes > Pteroclidae > Pterocles > Pterocles gutturalis. The sequence continues at coordinate 20,165 of NW_010115319.1, read as the reverse complement.
AAGCTGGAAAGAACCTGAACACACAAGATAGATTGTTAATCTCTGAAGAATGAAACCAGTGTGCTTATTGGGTAACTGTGAGAAATCTATAAACAGTTGAAATATATTGCAGTTAATCAACAATGGCATTTTTCCAGAGAACTTGGGTTATTTCACTGTTTCTCACCACAGTTGCTGTACTGTAGTGACTGTAATTTTTCAGAAAGTCATAAACATAAATCTTTGTCTTTCAGAGACAAGCAACTGCATTGTTTTCAGCTTAATTAAAAGTTAGTAACTTAAACCGCAACTTGAACATTTACAAATTTGGGGACTAATTCTTTACTGTACCCACTTGATATCAACATTGAAGAACAACATTTTCACATGAACAACACTTTGACTTTTTAGTGCATAGCAATTATATGTGTTCAATTACTTACTTCAAGCATTTTCCAAATAGAAAATATTTTTACTCTTCTCCCCCAAATTTGGATGAATTTCTCTCTACTCTTACAAATGCACACATACCCTCCTTTCCTTTTTAATAAGGCTACATTTAATGCACGGAAAACATTCTGTTCACACTTGGCACTGATGAATACACAAGCACTAAACTATTCAGCTCTGACGGGCCCAGGTTGGGCAAGGCTGAGCATATGCACCAACTTCTAAACTTCTTATACCATCACACATGTCAAGAAGCTTCTCCTAGGCTGGCTAATCCATGAGAATTTTTCTCTCTGGGTTCCCTGAGGTTTTTTGGTGTAAAATACATACATGTATTTTGTATGTAGCGTATATATGAAGTCCATACATACACACTCTGTATGTGTATATATATATATGTATATACACATTCTCTTCCAGCAAAGCTACAAGCTATGAGATTTCTCTCTCACACAGGTCAGAGCAACAGAGACCATGTACACATCCTGTGAGATCTCTCTAGTACAGGATCAGACAGAAGATGGTCTGTGGAGAACAGCAAAGGAAGACAAAGTTGCAGTGTCAAGAGAGCAGGTAGTAAACAGCTCAATGAGGTAAAGAATATGGCTGGAAAAGACCACCTGCATTTTAACACTAGGGAATTTGGTTTGCTTGAGAGGGCAGAAAGAGTAAGGGGAGGAAAGGAAAGACTTCACATGATTGAGATAACTGCATAAAAATCCAAATCTGATTTTGGAGTGAAACATCAGTACTTGGACTTGACAAGATTCTGGGGATTGTTCCTTGATTGGGGTTTTTTTCAGCTTGCAAAGCAACTTGGGGTAGAAGCCACATCTTTTGTTTTAAGAAATCAACACAAGCAACAAAGGTTATAGTCATTCACATACATTACCTGGTGGCACTGTGAAGGATGTTTTATGGATAGAGACTTGGGTAGAGTTGTCATATGCCACAGATGCTAGAGGAAATTACTACTGTCTTTGCCATACTTCATATAAAGAGGCATTAATAAACAAAGGAGGAGGAATAAACAAAGAGCCAACAAGCAGGAAGACCTGTTTTTTTTTGGTTTTTTGTTTTTTTTTTTTTTCAATATGGTGCAACTACACAAAATAGTGCTTTCAGAGAGATGGATGCTGCACATTTAATGCTACATACATACACATTATTTACATTTTCCATACAGCTCACTGTTAATGAAACAAACTCTCAGTTAGCAATGAGCTCAGTGGCAACTCCTCTTTAAAGAAGAGAGCAAATATTAAAAATTAATGACGAACAGACATTTTTTCAGGAAGATAAATTCTGGCAGAACTTAACATGTTATGTAGCTGGGGTGCTTAAGTGCTGACCCCTGAATTACCATTATTTTAAAAAGAGCACCAAGAGTGACAGTTTTAGAAACCTGCAATTTCAGTGGGGGAACAGAACTGGAGGCAGTTCTATCTCTCTGCTTCCCAACTGTGTCATTATTTCCAATAGGTAACCAGGCTGTAAGACAGATTTCATCAGGCAAGAGAAACGTTGTTAAAAGCCTTGCATTGGGGCAGATCAGCTGGACAGGCGATGGAGTATTACTGAAGCAAATTACAGATAGGATTTGCAGGAGCATCTGGTGACTGCACTGCATCAGTGCTATTGCAAGCTGATGCGATTAGTGTTCCTTAATCAAACAGGCACTTTTGCAAATCCCACTGTCTCTGAGTAAAGACCCTGTATCTGTAAACTTCTATTGCTAGATTAGTACAAAGGATGGCAATGCTTCAATATAACCTTATTACTAGTTGTGCACAAGCCAAATTTCTCCCCCTTGTTTCAGTGTTGCCCAATTATAAGCATTACAAGCAGTTTTACGTCTTACTTGAAGCATTAGGAATTGACATCTCTGAACATTAAGACAGGGATCATTAGACTGTCCCAAAATGTTTCTGTTTCTAACAGATGTTTATTACTATTAGGATCTTAGCGGTTCGCCATGAGGCCTTTACCCACTGAAGCTGTACTTCTGTACATTTTGTTCTTCTAACTGATTTCCCAAACACTTTATAATCAGAGTTGTTCCAAGAACAATGTTGAATTGTCTTGAAAATCAAGCTGTATGCAGTACAGAGTAGGAGGGCATAGAATGCAGCTATTTATTCCTCCAGTATGTTACAGAATTTATCTGTCAGTATTGTTTACCAGATGTAATTTTTATACTGTACTTAGAAGAAATAGAGTAAATTAAAAATAATTGCGAACTTTTCACTCGATCATTTACAATTTTAAGCATTACCTCTGACATTTTTCTTACTGCGTGATAATGGAAGTAAAAATTGTATGTTTCTATTAATGCTGCTATGGAAATTTATATTTATGCTTATATATTTTCAAAACATTATATGGACCAAGCATATGTTACCTGTCATTATTACCCATGCTATTGATAAATTAACTGGAAAGACTAACAGACATTTAAAAAAAGAACCAGGGAGACTTATTAGAGCCAAGAACTGGTGTAGACATCCAGGCTCTTACAGAACTCCTCAAGATCAGTGGAAGCGCAAGTGGGAAATTTTATAGAGAAGCTTATTAAAATGCAGGATATATTGCAAAGAATACTTCCAAAAAGTTCATCTATTTCCTTCTTATGGCTACTGGCACACAGGAGGAAGAATTAAGCCTATTGACCTCATTAATGATATTTCATTAGAGAAATATTTATTATTTCACCAAATCTGCTGTGATATTAAAGTTGTTTAAATAAGTAAATAAACCTTTTCTGGCAAGAAAGCCCTACTTGGTCAAATGATGGGTTAATTTAGCCCACTATCCTTTCTCCACAAGTGCCACAAATAGGTGCTAGAGAAAAGGAAAAACATGTCAAATGTATATAATGCTTTTTCCTAATAGTCTCTCAGCTTGCAACTATTTTCTGCTCACTTCCTGCATTGCTGTGATTTCTAACGTGTTTTGTAACCCTCCATGGGCTTTCCTCCACAAGCTTGTCTGCTGATTTCATGCAAACTGTCTGCATCCTTAACATCCTTCTCTCTTGTTGCAGGGGGAATCTGTTCCTTCTGTTTGTTTTGAATGTGACTCCTCATACTTTCCCATGTTATTTATTACTGAGAGAAGCAGTGTAGTGCTTCTACACTGAGAGAAGTAGTGTAGTGTCAATTTCCATCCATCCTCTTCATACCAGTCATGGTTTTCAAGATATGTTATTTCCTTTTCCGCAGATCACCTATTTACCCAGTGTTTCATCACGTAGAAAACATTTGTTACCTTTTATCATCCTTTTCCAAACTTTTTCCAGTAAATTTTGTCCTTCTGGGAGGAATCAGAACTGTGCATCATGGGTGAACTACAGATTGGCATTGTGGCAAGTGGATATTCACTGTTTTGGTGTCTATTCCTTCCCTAATAGTTCCTATAAAAATTGATTTGGTTTTCTTGATCACCACTGCTGAGCACCGTGGTAATGCTTTTACAGAAGCACCTAGCGTAACCTCAATATTTCACCCCAGTGTAGTAAAGAATTTATAATACTAATTGTGAAGAACTGATATAAAAATCAAGCTGTTTTAATCAGCTGAGAACAGCAATACATCTATATGAAGTTCTAATTCATGTCAAATGTAGCTTAACAAATCATAATGAAACAAGGTATCGCAGAAGTCTATAGGTGCATATACATAACTGGAAAGTAGAATATACAGGAAATATTTTTCTGCCATTCAGTGCTGGCAGGCTATTTATCTTTTAAACTAGTAAACTTGGTTTTGGCTTCTTAAAAAGTGTAACATTATTTCTAACTCTTCAAATTAAGGAGAGAAAATAACCTTCACATTAAGACAGATCTCATTGCTCTCTAATAAAAAATTGGGAGGTTAAAATGCACACGTAGGAGTTTTTCACTGAACCTAATTTTGGTCTGAATGACTTGATTTTTAAACTGCTCATTCTACCCCACAGACATATGACAGCTATAACATTGCTCTTCATTAGAGTGAGGTGGTTTTGCTAGTCACTGTGTGGGTGTTGAGTTAATGAAGTACTTAAAATTAAATTGTACTTAATTGTACGAAAAAGCCTGAAGGAAAGAGGATGCCAAACTTTCCCTAAGCCTAAACATTAAAATGGACTAATTATATGCCACAGTGCACCTTTCATCTCAACTTCATCCCTGCACTTATTCACAAGTCCCTCTTGAGCCCCCTGCATAATGCAGCCCACCATGCATCCTTTGCTAGAATTACTTGGTTAAGGCCCTGGTTTCACCACCCTCTAGCCTTCCTCCAGACACCATTTTGGAGAAATGGAACAAGAGAAGAGACAGTTATAAGATACGAAACAATGCTGCTGATCGGCTCTTTTGTCTCCCTCCTCTTCTGCAGAACCAAACTCACCATTTTCTCAGATGCAAAAGAAGGGAAGCTTCCCTTAGCTGAAGAAGGCAAAAGTTCAGCCTGTCCACTGAAACACCCAGAAGGCAAAATACCAGAAGATGTTTCTTTTGGGCAGGGCAACATTCTTTTCCCTCTCTACATCCCTCCATGTTTCTTCACCTTCTCTTTTCCTGGAGATTTCTTGAATCTAGGTATCTCCTCTGGGTCATTGTGTTTGAAACCACTTTCATTCACCAAACC
>NW_010115319.1:913-15086 GCF_000699245.1 Pterocles gutturalis | reverse complement strand
GTCCTGTTGGTAGCTATCTTCTGTTTTGCTTGGCACAGCGCGAGCAAGTTAACAGTCAGGCTCCTGGCAGGAGGAACAGCCATCCCATCTCCCTGCACAAACTGTCTATGCAAGCATAGATCTAATGGCTAAATATTTAACACACTAAGAAATAATAGAAACTGGTGAGACACAAAATTACATTAGAATTCCAAAGTGTAAATTGAAAGAAACTTGCTCATAGTAGATGATTCCGCAAAATAGACACAGGACAAAAAAGTCCAAGGAGAAGCATCTCTCACCGTGGCAGCTCAGTCCAGTGTAGTTGTGACGCTTCTTAGGTTTTCTGTGTAATAAGAGGAAATTCTTGATTCTGTTTTTCTGTTGGTATTTTGGAACTATATGAACCTTCGGTTTGATTTTGAATTATATGAACTTTTGTTATTCAGACTTGATAACATCAGTTGTCTGATATGGAATAAACTAACAGCACTGTGCTTTCTGCTGCTGATAATCATACTGCCCAAGCTGCACATATTCGAATGAAACACTTTATGATTTCTGATTATATCACATCATTAAGCAGATAAGATCAAGTGGAATTTATATTATTAACTTAGAAAAAAAATTGAACTGGTTTCAAATCACATAGGAAGATTTAACAATGCAGTCTAAATACTATTATCTCTTTGGGCTAACAATTTTAAGTGGACTTCAGCTGCAACCAAGAGAGATCTGGAAGCAGGTATTCTTCCTGTCAAGTCTTCATAGCTGTAGCTTTTTACAGGCACAGAGAAAATTGTAAACACACCTACTGTTTGTAGGATATACCAACATCTCATGAAGTAGGGATAAAATATTATGGAAATTTTTCAGGTTGATACTAATATTTTTTCATTCTCCAATGGAAATTTATTTATATGGTCTGCATTTTAAAGAGATAACAAAGCCAGCCCTGTAACTTTGCTATGAGATATGCTGGACTAATGTGACATTTTTTGAGATATTAAATGTTTTTAAACATGAACTGGGACTGTGTGTCCAAGTTTCTCATTTTTGTCTTAACAGTACAACAGCGTACAGTAGTGGACCTTCACTGCAGAAGTAGCAGGACAGAGATTTCTACAAGGAAGGAAACTACAAAAGACACATTTCAGAAAATGCAAGCATAGATCTAATGGCTAAATATTTAACACACTAAGAAATAATAGAAACTGGTGAGACACAAAATTACATTAGAGTTCCAATGTGTAAATTGAAAGAAACTTGCTCATAGTAGATGATTCCGCAAAACAGGAATATATTTTTTCCTTTTTTTTCAGCAATAATGAATGCCTATTTTTCCAAAAGCCTCTGTTAACAGAGATTTTCTTAATTCATTATACAAATTTTTAAACTGCTGCCAAATCAAGTGATCACTATTGGGATGGAGAAGGACAGGAGAATGTGGGAGAGGTAATTATAATTTACTAGTTCATGAGATAGGGCACAGTAATGCTCCAAAGACAGCACAGAGGCCTTGCATCAGTCACTTTCATTATGAGAGAAAGAAGGGCCAAAATTTTCAAGAGCCACAAAACTCACTCATATGGCTTCTTTTAATGAGAAGTCTGGCATGATGAACCTATCAATATGAAAGCAATTTTGTAATGTCTTCACCTTTTATGTACAGTCTTGTTTTAAAAAAATAAAAATAAAAGTCTTTAGGTATACGAACAGACACCAGAACCAGGCGTGGGAAAGAGACCGAAGTCACATTAAGACACCAAAGCTCTAGTGCACAGCACACATCCTGAGGGCTGAAATGACTACAACACTCAGAATAGACTTTCAAAGAAACCATTATCATGGGACAGCAATTGCCAACAAATCATGGCTTGCTCCAGTTCACTGAAATCTGGCACTAACTTAATCCTACTCTAGTCTGGAGAACAATATGGCAGAACCTATGGAATTTATTTTTGCAACACAGCTGCAAGGAATGCCCTCTGCTGTGATGAGGTATTACCAACAGAGGTTATCCACTTGAAACCACACTGAGTAAAATGCTAGCAAGCCTTGATACTGGTGTTAAATAGAGGTAAGGAAAATATATCTCAGCAGACTAGGTCAAAATGGATGTTTTGACTTTTGACTTTGTCTTTCACCAAACATGAAAGTGGATGGAGGGAGAAAAGACAACCTTTTAGGCTTGAGACCTTACATCCAAGTCACAGCTATTACTCTGTTTGCACTAAGCGGGAATGGGAAAGCATTCAGACATATAGAACATTACAAAAGGTAAATGCTTTATTTTCACTTTAGTTGCTTGTACTGGCCCATGCCTGGTCAGAACAAAGAGAGGATGCACTTCCAAGAAGAAGCTGGAAGAACCACTGAGGTGGGGAAGAGAGAGCAGCCCTCCAGCCTCCATAGTGACTTCTGCAGCCAGGAGTATGGCAACTCTTTTCCCAAAAACCCCACTTTGGAAGATTTGGATCCTTCCAGACTACTGCATGGACAGCTATTTTTCTCTCCTCACAGTGCAGACCTTTCTTCTCTGCCTTGTCTGACACAATGCAATGGAAAATATCAGAGAAAGTCCTATGCTGCCTGCTAGATCTTCTCTCATGCAGCCCTTAGTGGCTTATTTTTTCTGGGGAGAGGGAGGGCAGGAGACAGAAAGATCTTTCTTTAAAGATTGTATTTAAAGCAACTTGTGGACAGTTGCTTTAGCAAACACATAGCAAATACAAAGCTTGGTTCTTATAAATCTGTTTTTGAGAAATAAAACTTGCTCCCTGCAGTAACAGTTACATTTCTTCTAGAAACACTTCTATGAAGATTGGCATTATAGTATTTTATTTCCTAGGGATTTTGGCATTATAATATTATGTCATTATTATAATCTAGGCTTAGCTGTACAGTTAGCATATTTTTTTTCTGTTAAGTACCCAAAGATCATTGACGCATTATTTTCCTGAAAAATAACATCCAAGTTTCAATTGTCCACCTAATACAATGTTTCAGTCCAGGAATAAATAAATAAGAAAAACACAACAAAAGTGTAACCTAATGATTAAATACCTGAATTAATCAGGACTATAATAATACCTTATAGATACTTTTTCCTCTTAAAAATATGGTTTTATTTTAATAACTACAGCACACTTGCATAGCTGTGAGTAGAGAAGTAGAAAACATCTAGAGAATATGAGCATTTATGAAGCCATTGGAGTGAATGATCAATTAGAAACACTGTCAAATAAACCCTGATTCAGATACTGTGAACAGCACAAGAAACTGTTTTTATGCACTTTGCTTATGCTTTGAACATGCAATGCTGTCATGGGGGAAGCATGTGTAATTGTGCAATGATGCAAGCAGCATATTTAAAATGTCATAGTTCAGCAAATCTGAAATACTTCGTCCCCCATAGAACTACAAAGATTTTGTACCACTGTTTTTAGGTATATTTCTTCACAAAATTTTTATAGCATTATGTAATTTACTATTTCTTTAAAAAGGTTCAGATCAAATATTATTTTGTGATCTACATTGCTGCATCACTGCAAAAATCAGTCATGCAAAAACTAGCAACATATTTACAGTTTTCTGATCTTATTTAGCCCATAAAAATTCTATGCTATGCACATTTCTGTCAGGGCCGACAGTCAAGGGAATACCTTTTTTACGCCAAGGAACATTCATTATCTTTCTAGTATTTTTGACTCTGTTAGAGTCATAACTACACCTGAGAATTTGAAGACCTTTGTCACACTACAGTATTTTTCATCCAGGCTGTATGCTCCAGTGTTGATCACTGATCCTTTACTCCCCTTGGCAATGAAACATTGCTTTTTCCTTCTTTCTGTCAACAGTCTATATTGATTCAACTTCAATTAAAAAATAAAGATCACTGTGACTAGTGCTATTGACTCTTCCCCTCTTTCTGATGAAAGCAGACTATCCAATCCAAGAGCCCTATAACATTCTGAAAAAGGGAAAATTTCACACAAGTAAAATTAAAAATTGCTTATTTCTACCACTTAAATTTTGAGCCCAATTGAAGATAGGTGCATGATGCAAGATACTTTTTGTCATATAGTTCCATGTATACAATGATTATTTAATTGGCAAAGAAGTCAAATATAACCAGTTATATTCAGTGCAGTAGTTATCCCAAGTGTTCTGTGACTCAGGTATGACTGTAAAAGCACACACACACATTATTCCAAGATGCATATAATAAAAGTCTCAGCACTTTTTTTCTTTTCATAGAATCACAGAATCATTAAGGTTGGAAAAGACCTCAAGGATCATCAAGCCCCACCGTCAAGTCAACACCACCTAACCCACTACACCTTGTCCCTAAGCACCACATCTACATGTTTCTTGAATACCTCCAGGGATGGTGCACACTAATTCATTATTCCTGTTTTCTCCCTGATGTTTAGTCCTAACCACTTGGCTTAAATGGAAGTAAATGCATAGTATGCTTTAATAACAAGGAAACAATCAACAAATATGATATAAAGTTTCATGACTTTTCTTCAGTGTCAAAGTAGAAGGAAAAGAATAGCTCTGAGATAGAATTTCTTATTAAATCACAGAGTAAAAAAAAAAAAAAAGAAAAATCACAGGAAGTATAATTAAAGTAGGTGCTTTTAGTGTTTCTTGTTTGATCTGAACAGAGGGTCTTTAAAGGAACTATTGAAAAAAATCAGCTATTATCTTAGTCTCTGCAGGAAGTTTGAAACTTGCTTCAATCTGCTGTATCCCTCAAGCAAAAGGCGTGATAAAAAACTCAAGCAGGATTTGAATTTTGAATTCTTGTATAATAAAAAATAACTTTAAAGGTGATCTATATCAGAATTTAATCATATTAACTACAATGTGTATCAACACATAATTATGACTTACATTATTGATACATAATAGCAAATATTTCACTGGATTTTTGCTCCTATTTTAATTTGGGGGGGGGGGGGGGGAAGGTAGGTAGGGCTCATTAAATCTCAAGTCCTGCAAATTCTTCTCTGTGGTCAACCCACAGTGTTGTGATTTTGGAGAATTTGAAGGGCTGGAGCCTAGCACTGAGGAAAACAAGCCCCATGCTTTAATGTTGCTACCATACATTCTTGTCCTTTTAGCCACAACAGGTAGCTGGTTCTGTGTACTAGTTTCATGTACCAATTGCCAGAAATGGTCTCAGGACATAGCTTAAGCCATGTAGTGTAAAACATTAACACCGCTGGTATGGGAAGTACAATTTCCACCTTGTCGCCCCAGAAGGACTAAGGTGCAGTTCAGTGTTGCTGAGGGGTCAGACAGCACTGGCAAAACTGGCAGTCTGTTCTTCCACTGATCGCAAAGTTGGAATTTGAGCCCCTAGACACAAAGTGATTGATGTGAACATTTCTAATAGGCAATTCAATTCGTTTTTTTGGGTTTTGCTTTGTTAAGGTTTTTTTTCACTTCTGCCTGATGTGAGACTTGCACTAAGATCTGCAGCGACAGAATCAGAACGCTACCGTGTCTGAAGACCCTTATTCCTTGTGCTGAAACTGCTTTGGAAAGCAAGGTGGTATGGGCCTTCGATTACATTAATACAAATCCAGTCTTGTCTGTTAAAAGACAATAAAGTGTTAATATTAATCTTCTTGAACTTTACAAGGTTCTTCAATTCTACACACCTAAAAATGTTCATATGGCTGAGTATAAAAATCACTGTTGCCCTCCAGCACTGTATGTTGAATGCAGCTTGCAATATTCCAGAGGATTCTGGAAGGAATTACACAAATTGCAGCTAATTAGAGCTTCTGAATTTAGTGAATACTCATAGTACAGAGACAGAAAAAACTCAGTTGAGGAGCTTAGTCTTACTTATTTGCAAAGTTGTACGGTGGAGGACATTCACAGGGAGGGCACGTAAGCAGTTTTAAATTACTTTCATGTTTTGACTTGACTTTGAAATAAGGATTTTAATGTCATTTTTTTTTTAGAAGATGCAGTTTTGAATATGCTGGATATTAAATCCTAGTGATGCGAAAAAAACCCAAACCCAAACACCTTTTACTTAAAAAAGGCTTGAGAAAGATCTCTTTTTGTGTTGGGTTTAAATCTCCTGGAATGTGATTACACAGCACATTCCAACTATCTGCCCCAGCAGGTCCCTCTGTTGGGAGTTGCTGATTACTACTTATGCATTGTTTCAATGTGAGCCCTTGAAGGACTTCACTTAATACAGATTAGTACCTTTATTAAACTGTGGTTAATTGAAGCCTCCAAGCTCTGCTAAATATTGTTCAGTGAAGTGGATTAGTTGTTTTAATTTGTTGCTCTCTCACACAAAAAAATAACACCGAATGAAATAATTATCTTTTCCCGTTGGGCTACTGAGGGTTACTTCACTATAGGGCATTGAGCTTACATATTTCAAACTGGCCTAGTTTTTGAACTTACAGAGATGCCTACGGTTCAGGAAACTAAGAAAATAAGTTGACCCCAACAGCACTCTCTTGGATTGGTTTAATTTTTAAAAAGAATAAATTAAGGCTACTATCAAGAATGTCTTACCAAATGCATGACTAAAATCTGGCTCTGTTTTCTCTGATCAGAAAAGAAAAAACAGAAAAAAATATCTGCTGGAACATTTTTAAATGTTCTTTTAAGTTTAATTGTTTTCCCAAGGGTTTCTGTAAATAATTTTTATCTGACAACTTTTTTCTCAGTTGAACAGCAATATTAAGAAAGTTTATAAAAACCTAAGGAATAATCCTTTACCCACTGCAGTCAGTGGCTCATTAAAGAGTGTCACTGACTCATTGAAGGCTAATTTATTAAAAGATTATTTAGAAAATCTTAGATTGTAAATGAAGATATCTGCCACATTATTTTTCACTGTAGACTTCTTAGGAATGATGATTTAAGATTAAATTTAATATAATAGCTCATGTGAATTTTAATATACTGTCTGTTTTAGTCTGTGACTAATTTGCACTAATTGTTTGTTTAAAGAAAAAAACCTAATTTTTAGTAAGATTTGGAAAAGAGGATTAAAGGAAAGACCTGCTGAAAATCACAGACACACAAAATGGATGAGGCTTGAATCAGCAACATCTGCTTGAAAAGTGTGCACATGAGAGTGACAGGTTGAGCTAGAGTGGCTGCTGCTCTGTAGGGAAGTCCAATTTGTTAGCAGCCCAGAGAACTGCACTGTAACACAACAGGGAATGCTCTTCTCTTCCTTTTCTCTTTTATGTTTCCTCAGTAATTTTACACCTTTTCAAAAGGAATGAAAGAGAAAAATATATAGAAATGCTCCATCTCTGAGGATTTAAAATGCTCTTGGCACCTCTTAAATTATGCATGAAGAAAACACATGGACTCATTCAGAGCATGGCAAGGTTGCAGCTCCAAAGGCACAGACTTTTGTGTTAGAATTGGCACCCCTCAGATCAGCAGCTCCAAAAACAGCAGCAACAGTAAAGAAAAGAGATCTGAGGGAGGAGGATAACTGCATTGGCTTTTCTCTGCTCCTGCAGCTATTGGAGACATCAAAAACTGGTTGTGGGGATGATGCCGCCGATGAAGGTGGCCCAAGCTCCTTGGGCAACCTTGCCCCTCAGCCATCACATAGGCATAACCAGGAGTCCTGGCAGCAGCCCTGCCACAATCTCTCTATCAGTCAGGGGGGTAAGTCAGTATGCTACTGGGTAGTTTTCTTTATAAGAGTTTGTCTTGGGATATAGCTAACTGTTTACAGACTCCATAGCGGTTCACTCCTTGGAAACTTCAACACATCTGATACAGACCTAATCTCTACATACAGGCTTGAAAGGTATTGCTGAGAATTAATCACTGATTTACAGTAGGCGTCTGCACTACACAAGATCTTGCAAATCTCCTATTATTCTTTAATTACATGTCTGCATGTTATAATTGTCAAAGACCTCCTAGCAAAGGAAATGTGCAGGATTAAATTCAGAAACCGTAGATTCTACTGAGAAGACAGAGGCCAAAATCTGAGCAATTCTTTGTGGATAATTCTGCACCATAGCTCTAGGTGAAAATTTTTTAAAGGAAACATTTCAGATGAACCTCTGAAAGTCTAAATGCCCCCCAACAAGAGTTCCCTCTTGATTGTCCCAGGTGCCAGTATTTTATGTTTGAAGGTAGGGAAGAATCGGATACTTGTATCTATGAAAATCACACTGTAAGCCTCAGAAGCTCAAGCTCTGGTCATTTCTGGGTTATTCTCTTGTGAAGCCACTTCATCAAGACCCTTGAATTTTATGTGCCTCTTTTAACTAAATTGCAATTTTTAAGAGTCTGAATGCTGATGCACAGTTTGCGTGTCCAAATGAAGAGTGTGGAAATTAGCAGCTAGGATGTTTTGGAAAACTTGTTAATGGTATTCTTCATTTTAGACGTTTCTGCACAGATAGCTGGATTCTGTAGTATAAACTTGGGTTTCTTAAGTTTGTACCACACAAACTAAAAAGTTAAGATACCTCTAAGAACTCCACGGCCACAGTTTTCAGTAAGGTTAAAACCTGGAAACTGCAGGCTCGGAGCAGAGCTGCTCTTTGGTCTAAATGTCTCTCTCTTGACTTACAGAAGGTGACCATTGCCTTCTTCTGTATGGCAATGCTAACAGGATGTAGGTCACCCAACTTGTTACACTACATTCATTCACAGACCGCTACCTATATAAAATATATGAAAACTAGCTTTTACAAGAGAAAAAAATTGCAAGAGACAAACAACCACAATACAGAATAAAAAATGAAAGGAGGTCACAGGATTTGAACACTATCAAAATATATCTGAAGTTTTTGAATATTTTATTCAGATTGCTATTACTCCATTTCCCCTGCAGCTTCCTCATTAGCATCTCAAACTTCAACCGTAAAAACCATTTAAATGTTGTGAGAAAGTATAGAGAAACAAAGAGGAAAAGAGGATATTTTACAAAGAGATATGCCCAATGGACTTGGTATTCTGTAATAAACATTTACAATGTGAACAGTTTGTCCTCAGATTATCTTTTTGATGATGTCTTGAAGTTTTTACCACAAAGCACATATTGTAATATTAACATTTTAGCTAACAGAGCTGGAGACACAAAAATAATAGTGTGACTTCAAAAATTTCCTGTTTCCAATACCTGAAAAACAGCCAAATCAGTAAATGTCCCAGAGGGATCTTCCAGGGAAAAAATCTTTCAGCTCAAAGCACAAAAGCAGACCATTCACCAGAATGTTTTTCTGCTAAAGTAAGATGGAGCTCATCTCTGGAAAGCAAAGTAAACAAATCCTGTATTTTCTTTTAAACCTTTCCTCAGGAAATCCTGGATCACCAGTTCCCATCCACTCCACAGCTGCTGTTTCAGTTGCAATGATTCTACGCTGCAGAGGACAGTGAACATCACAGCTGTGAAACCTACTTCCACCCTCCCTTTGGCAGCTGCCTTTGGAAGTGATCCTCTTTCCTGAATGCCTCATTCCTTTCTCAGCTGCAACCTTAAAGTTATTTAATGTGGGGTACCTCTTGCTACTGTTGTGAGCTTTCCAAACTGAGTCAGAAAAGACTTTTGAATGGTAACCTGTAAGCTCATTTATGTTTTTGTTAAGCATTTTCCTTGTGCCAGTATCGTAGAAAAATACGATCAGCTACGGGTTTTTTAAAAACAAACTGTGTGTCCCATGGTATACTTTAAAGCAAGCTTCATGCAGATTTCTCTCTTATTATTATTACTCATAAATTCAACTTCTCTTTTACTGCAACAGTGGAGAAAGAATAATTCTCCTAGCAGTGTGATGGACTTTTGCTTAATCTGTACCTTTTGAAATGCAAGAAATGTACACGTTCTCATTCCATAATTATAAATCCACTCTGCTATCATTCTTTTAACATTTAACACTTCTAAGTCTTATCTGTAGTTAAACCACACTTAAATGCAGTAACTCGCAAATTTTTAAATATAAGATTTTGTAACTTAAGCCTCATCTGCTCAGATATAAACCTATCAAAGTTCAGTACAAGCCTCAGACACCAGGATGCCCGAGTCTTAAAACAAAACAAAACAAAAAACCCCACTAAACCAAGAAAAAGCAAATATCACAGATTTGGAGAAGAATGACCCTACCCATACATTTTTAGCTTTGTCATGACTGAATGGGATTTTATTAGCCCTTAAGACACCTAGGGATTTATTCCCCTAGAAAAAAACCTGCACATGATTTTAAAAAAACACCAACAACTCCCCCAAACTGTTTCCAGATTGAAGAATCTTGAATCTGATGCAAATGTAAACATTTTGACTAGCTGGGCTTGTTAACACAAAGTACATTGTTTCACCCTGAAATATTTTGACAATATTCAGAAGGCACATTTTGCATACCTCTCTAAGGGCTGTTGCTGTTTAACATAAAATCCTAAACCCACTTTCAATTAGTCGATTGTATCATCAGAGACAGTATCTTGTTACCGACTTCAACAGGCTGAGAATCTGGGTAAATTTTATACGTGGTGTTTATGGCACAGAGAGGAGGAAGAGTGAGGCTGTGATTACTGTCTGCAGATAGTGATAAACACACAACTCTGCAGTACAGAATTGAGTTGCTGTCAGAAATTAGAGGTAGCTATCCGTTCCCTAGCTATCTCAAGCATTTGCAGCCAATATTGTAGCTTTTTATTATTGTCCTGGGAGGAGCTCAACTGATGTTAGCAATGAGTCAACATAAAAGTTAATTAATTTTATATCTAAAAGGACTTTTCATAAGACTTAGACCACTCAAGTCTCCACAACTTTTTCAAGACCATAACCCACAGCTTGAGAAGCACTATTTTAAGTATATATCTATGGCCCTGAGGTTTTGAAGGACTGTAAAATGCAACAGTACATGTATGAGTGGCATGGAAGGTGATGAGATATTTAGTATAAAGTCTTCAAGGCATGTAGCAACTCCAAACATAGAAAAATGTATTGCTGACCTCATTCTCACCAACAAATATTTAGTTAAAAGCCTAAGAAGGGCTTTCCTAGTATGAAATCATTGCCAGAGCATTACCTACATGGCAGCACACAGTACACGTGTGAATGTTATGACATTTTTTGGGCTTTGTGTATTTATTGTGTACATATTTAACCATATGCGATCCTATGTTGTATTCCCAAAACAGTAATTGTTATAGATTTCAATGCACAAGCAAGGCAAGTTTCTACCATTTCTTGATTTCGTACATATTTCAGTTTCTTCAAGCTTGAAATGAAATATGAAATTCGTATTTGGTGACTAGTTGTGACGGCTTCTGGCTATAGCTTTAACTATGTTAAACAGCTAATATTTGTTCTGTTGTACCAGTTATCCATTTCACCACATTTTAAAAATATTTCATACAATGATTTCAATCTAAGCACAATATGAAAAGTTAAAAAAACCTTAGGTATCAATTCACCAGTAATTAGAAAACATGGAAAGGTTTGTTGCTGCTAACTCCAGTTTCCAGAACAAACACAGCTTTGCAATTAGCATCAATCAAAAGACTGAAAAACCTACCCTCAGTCTTCAATCACAGTTTTTCTGTGGTTTTTATATGACTAAAAATATATATGACTGGCATCTGAATCTAAACATAGTGAGTCAAATTCAGTTTCACTCTGTTGACTGAAGTGAGGTGTGTGTGCTTATATCAAAAGTAAATTTGATCCAAAATATGCAAGAGACAACTGTGTGCCCATACAGGCTTAATATCTTGCAAAATTAATTTTTCTTTGTAACCAAATCTGCAATGTTTGTCCTGCTGTATTAAATCTTTCAGGCCCTAGTTCCAACATGAATGATTTATGTAGCCTTTGTGCTGGGCCTTTCAGGTAATCTGATTGGAAAAAAAAAAAAGAAAAAAAGCATGTATGCATTTATTCTGACTGCAGTCAGAAATTAACGACCTCTTTGTATTTGTGTCAAGGGAGAAAAGTGAAGGTTATTTTTAAACCTTCATTGCTTATTTAACAATGGAGTAAAAGTCTTTTCCCCCTTAGACTCTACGTGTATCAAGGCTGACTGTGTGTTCCATAATTGCTGGGATCCCACTTCCAGGATATGCTGTAAATTAGCACATTTCCAACACATTGCCACAAAGATCCAAAGGCAATAGTGGAAAACCTTGCAAGAGGGCAACTTGAACACCATGTGTCTGTAGCCATTTCTGTAACAGAAATCAGTGTTGTTAGTTTAGGATGACGAAAAATAAACACAAATCCTCTACTGAACCTGGTTCAGTACTTCTTGCAGCAAAATATTTGTGATGTTTTAGCCCTGAAGTTTTAGTTCAGCTTACTATATGTATATGTTTCTGCTTCAAATCAACACATTCCAAATCCACCATTGAAGTTTTCTCAAATCATATCAGTATTCTCAACATTACATGTTTTTTTAAACATTTTAAAAATAGCATATTGAAAGCAGTCAACAACAACAACAAAAGGTAAAAAAAAAGTTGTCCAAAGCCTTCCTTCTGTGGAGGTCCTTTATAAAGTCACAGACTTTACGTAGAAAATTTGTGGAGAATCAGTATGTTGCAACAGAGATTTTGCAGCTGACACTGCTAATTCAGCACACTGCTAAGGGTAAGGGAGAAGAAGGAAGAGGGTTTTTCCAGTTGTGCAGGATCATTTCTGTCCTGTTTCTCACTTCTTGATTACACAAAATGTGTAGGTGCATGGCAGACCCTCGTGCTCTTATGCCCTGTTGTGCAATGCCCAGCAGGGATCATGCCCAGGGCTTGGAGCTCTTTCCTGACCCAGGACACCAGGTAAGAAGGAGGGAGAGTTGTCACCCAGCAGGGACCTGCTGGTCACAGGAGCCAAGCTGAGGGAGGCTACCTCATGCTTTGCAAAAGGAATATATCTGATGTCTTTGTGAAAACAGAGTAACATAATCTGACTTCACACAGTCTACCTTTGTCTAGCAAATTTCGTGAAATCATTATGAGCAAGCTGGCTGGGCCTATTAGCAGGGCTTTAAACTAGATATGATGTGGGGAGGGGATGTACTGGGCGATGAAGAAGAGAGAGGGAACGCTCTGTTGCCTTGGGCAGCAGTGGCGGAAAACCCCAGATTTGTCCCAGAGGTGTTAGGAAGTTGATGAGACCAGCAGCCCAGCTGAAGTGCCTCTATACCAATGCACGCAGCATGGGAAATAAACTGTGGCAAAATTAGAAAACTATGACCTAATTGCTATCACAGAGACATGGTGGGATGAATCGTATGACTGGAACACTGCGATTGAGGGCTACAGGTTTTTCAGAAGGGACAGACAAGGTAGGAGGGGAGGGGGAGTTGCCCTCTATGTAAAGGAGTCGATAGATTGTGAAGACCTGAGTCTGAGAAACAGTCATGACCAGGTTGAGAGCTCATGGGTTAAAATCAAGGACTGGTCCAGCAAAGGACATCTAGTGGTTGGGGTCTGCTACAGGCCACCTGATCAGGGAGAACCTGTTGACGAGGCCTTCTTGCTTCAGCTGCAAGAGGTGTCATGCTCACATGCTCTTCTCCTGATGGGGGATTCCAACCACCTGGATATCTGCTGGGTTAACAACACTGTGGGCTGCAAACAATCCAGGAGACTCCTGGAATCTATTGATGATAACTTCCTGGTACAGATATTAGATGGGCGGACCCGAGGGAAAGCGCTACTAGACCTGGTGCTCACCAATGTAGAAGAGAGCATTAGAGAGGTTAAGACTGGGGGCAGCTTGGGCTGTAGTGAACACTCCCTGGTGGAGTTTGTGATGTTGAGGAATATGGGCCTGGCAAAAAGCAGAGTCAGGACCCTGAACTTCAGAAGAGCAAACTTCCAGCTGTTCAAGGAATTACTGGATGGGATCCCCTGGGAAACTGTCCTTAAGGGCACAGGAACATTAAGGACACCATTCTGAGAGTGCAAGAGCTCTTCATCCCCCAGCAGAAGAATTTGAGCAAAGGAGGCCAGCAGCTGTTGTGGCTGAGCAAGGACCTGCAGCTCAAACTGAAGGAAAAGAGGGAAATGTACAGGAAATGGAAGCAGGGTTGTGTAGCCTGGGAAGAAGATAGGAGTGTTGTCTGGATGCATAGAGATAGGCTCAGGAAAGCCAAGGCACAGAAAAATAGCAAGAAGGGGTTCTACAGGTACATAGGCAGGAGGAGACAGGCCAAGGAGAGTGTTC
>NW_010115319.1:494-889 GCF_000699245.1 Pterocles gutturalis | reverse complement strand
CTGAGGTACTCAATAAGTGCTTTGCCTCAGTCTTCACTGGTGGTCAGGCTTCCCATGTCTGTCAGGACCCTGAACCTCTAGGTGAGGGTGAGAGGAGCAGAATCCCTCCCACTGTAACAGTGGAACAAGTCCCAGACCACCTCATGACACTGAATGTCTATGGGGCCAGATGATATGCATCCCAGGGTTCTGAAAGAGATGGCTGATGTGGTTGCCGAGCCACTCTCCATCATATTTGAAAAATCATGGCTGTCAGGCAAAGTGCTCAGTGACTGGAAAAAGGGAAACCTTACTCCTATTTTTAAGAAAGGGAGAAAGGAAGACCCAGGGAACCAGAGGCTGGTAAGCCTCACCTCTGTGCCTGGGAAGATCATGGGGCAGATCCTCCTCCAAGC
>NW_010115319.1:0-458 GCF_000699245.1 Pterocles gutturalis | reverse complement strand
CCCAAGAGGTGATCCGAGACAGCCAACATGGCTTCACCAAAGGCAGATCTTGCCTGACCAAACTGGTGGCCTTCTATGATGGAGTGACGGCATTGATGGACAAAGGAAGGGCGACGAATGCAAAACCTTTGATGTGGTCCCTCACCACATCCTTCTCTCTAAATTGAAGAGGTATGGATTTGAACAATGGACTGTTCAATGGATAAAGAATTGGTTGGCTGGTCACAGCCAAAGGGTTGTGGTCAACGGCTCTATGTCTGGATGGAGGCTGGTCACCAGTGATGTCCCTCAAGGGTCTGTCTTTGCACCGGTGCTCTTCAACATGTTTATCAACGACATAGATGAGGGAATCGAGTGCACCCTCAGGAAATTTGCAGACAACACCAAGCTGAGTGGTGCAGCTGATACAATAGAGGGAAGGGATGCCATCCAGAGGGATCTGGACAGGCTGGGTAAGA